>NC_045156.1:24116577-24416577 GCF_900700415.2 Clupea harengus
CATTCTCCGCACCAGCTGAGTCGGGCTGACAGTCACGTCGCACGCGTGCCATAGGATCAGATGCTGTCTTTGAGACTGCAAAGAAAAAAGCAACATGAGTGTCGTGTGGTGAAACCGCGCGCACGTCTGCCCGTGGCTGCGTGTTGACCCCTGTCGACTGTCCGCTTCCGAAACGCAGATGCAGCTCCCTCTTTCAGAGAGACGTTCCCTTTCAGCATCGCGACCCTGATGCAATCGGCCACATGCATCCCCGATGCCGTGTTTTCTTTTGAGAGGAAAAAATAACATGGCGGTTCATGTTTTCCTGCCCGAGTTCTGTCCGTCCGCATCCCTTTCTTCATCCCCCCCCCCCCCCATTCAGAGCCAGTGTTGTGCACGTTCACACCTCTCATGAACTAGTTCAAAGTTCAGTTCATACAAGTAAACATGAATCGTTCACGTTCATAGTTCACCATTTAAATTCTGAACTAGTTCATAGTTCAGTTCATTTTCATTTTTTTTTAATTATTGCAAATTTTTCAGGAGGACATCATTTTTACTGTCGGAAACTTTATCAGACAGTGTGTAAAAATGCCGCACATAATAATAAGGTGGATCGGATGTAGGCCTACTCGCTGAGTCTGCGTCTGTTTTCGCTTTCACTTGCCATTTTTATATTGACACCCAGAGCTGTTGCCTTGGAATACGTTGCTTGTTTGGTATACATGTGTGTGCGATGATTCATGGGTAATGTAGGGCGAAGTCGAGTTAGTTGGTTTAGGTATCGCAGAAATTATACGGACTGTTATAGAGGGGGTTCGGGAAATGTGTAATCACTGAGAGTCATCCGATTAGAATGGAAAAGAATGGAGACTTGGATATTCAGTTTGATTCTTCACTCTTTGTATTGCATTAACAACAATGAATGGGATAAATTGTAGGTGGGTGTATGTTTGTGTGTGTGTGTGTGTGTGAGTGAAAGTAAAGTACAAACAGAAAATATACATTAATACACAGCCCTGTAGTAGCCTACCATTTAAATAATGAATTATACAGGGAACTAAAGGTAATAATTTAACCTCTTCAGCAATGCCATGCTACTGGCTTAATCTCAGATCAACAAGGGCATGTACACTAAATGAAAGACCGCTCAAAAGTTAGCATAGGTAAACCCTGTAACACTCGTATTTGTACATTAGCAGCTTATGCTAAGCGAGTTCACGAACAGTGCATCATGCTAGATTAATTAAGTGACAGTGCTCGTAACAATTATGAGAAAGCTAAACTATAACAAACACATAATGACAAGGTAGGCTACAAAGTCAAACTCACGTGTACATGGACGCACACAACTTCAACAAAGTGCAACGTTCAATTATGTGAAAATATGCCCGAAGTTAACTGCTACTCCATCTAAATATGCCGTGAGGCGATATCAAAACATTGCACCGTGAGAAGTGGAGTCACATGACCAACGCAATTACCAAATATGGTCATTTACCGAAACATGGTCTGTCTGGGCAATTTAACGACAGGTACTGAGCAATGACATGGTACAAGCATTGGATTTAGACAGCGTCTTTCCTCAGTAGGCTAGAAGGAAAACATTCCGTAATGTTTTAGCTAGACCTCCGATAATATGAACGTGTTCACCGTTCAAATTCATTATTTGTCATGAAGTTGCGTTCAGTTCATCGTTCTCATAAAAATGAACGTGCACAACACTGTTCAGAGCAGCCCCTCACCCAGTGCCCTGCTCTCCTTCGTCCCCTGCCTCACTGGCTGGGAATGAGAGGGAGATGGACGGGCAGTGGAGAACGGCAGAGTAAACATGTTTGCCGGAGTAAATCGCCAGTCAAGTGCACAAGTCATTCAGAGCAGCGGCAGATGAAAGACTCCTCATCTCATCTCATCTCATCTCGGGCTCAGGCTCAGATGAGACACGTCTAATCAACACTGGTGTGAAGAAAGAGAAGAGAGAGAGGAAGGGAATGAGACACCAAGAGAAGAGAATGAGATGGAAGGAAGAAGGAAGTAAGGAAGGAAGGGAGGTTTGTGGATTTAGGCCGTAGGGCTGCTTCAAACAGCATCTTTATCCAGTTAGCCAGGAGAAATCCCCCATGATGAAGGAGGGTTGATGGGAGAGGAGGGGTTCTGAGTCATGGAGGGGGGGGAGAGGAGGTGAGGGAAATCTCTTTCATTTACCCAGACGCCTCACGTTTGCCTGCTGTTCTCCGCGCTCGCGTGTCGTGCGGATTCCCTCTTTGCCTCGGTGGTTTAGGGAGTAGACGGAGCACAGAGGAAACGGCAACAGCGAAATAAAGCCTGACAAAGCCAGTGCCATCAAACAGCTGCCACCGCTCCTCTCATTCACAGTTGGCAGACTGAACCCAGGGGAGAGCAAAACATGTTTATGTGCACACGCAATCTAAATATATTTCTGAAGCCCCTAAATGTATTCTCTGAGGTCCTCCCTCGAAGCTTTTTCATATTGTTTGAGGTTTTCGCTGAACGGTGTTGTTTCAACGTTCAGGTTTGTCATCTCGCTAACCACCAAGATTAAGGAAAGACAAGACCGAAGGTTAAGACACAAGCTAGGCAAGACTGACTGACTTTGCTTTCATCACAGCGACACCACGGGCTCTGCTGCTGTAACGCAATGAAGCACGGAGACTCCTATCTCAGTGCTAGCTACAAAGCTACTCCGGTGACAGAAACGACAGTAATTAGGTTCTTTTCACGTTTTGTCGCACCATGGTCCCATTCTGCGTTTGCCCACGGAGTCCGTTGATGTAATAAACACGCAATAACAATAAGTCACAATGAGAAGCACCTCAGGAGAGGCCAACTGAAGGAAAAAAAGGAGAAAAAAAGTGCAATAAAGGGAGGATACAGAAAGAGGGGGGGGGGTTGGATCCTCCGGAAGGAGGTGAAAAAAATGAATCCCTTAGAGTCCAGTGCGTTCACTGATTAATCACTTTTCTGTTGCACGGCGGAGGCTTTCCCCGGCCTGGACATGTTGGCTGAAATGATGGATTGTGGTGGAGAGTTCTCCCACATCCCAATGAGAGGCCAGTGCCAAAACTTTCCCTGGCTGTCACGACCCCGAAAACTTTCTCCCTCTTATACACACCCCAGTGAATTTTCCTGCGGACAAGTCCCACATCATTGTGCAAGTGACTGCAAATGCAAGTGAGCAGCATCAAACTCCTGAAAAACTTTGCACTGAAACACTTGAAGGGTTCCGTGGGGCTCAGGCAGCACATATGACCACCAATCTGGAGGATTGCGGCACCCTAGAATGTATGGGGAAAGTGTTTTGAGTAAAGCAAATCCATAGCCACAGACTTACCACTATAGGTAAATAAACACGCAACACCTTGAGAAACAGACATCACATCTTTCTATGGGAGAAGAGCAGGATCATTTAGGTTGCACAAGTTTTTACATTCCCTGTACTGTAACTTGGTGTTACGGGTTGCATAAGCGCATCATTTTACAAATTGAATACTTGAGTGCTCGAGTACTATGTGGGGTTGCAGTTTGTGCAGGAGACGTCTTGCATCGATTAAAAGACCATGCAACTATGATGGGGTTGGTCTCAGCACATGATAAGACTTGGTCTTACCTTTCGCAATGGTGTATGTATGGATCATGCAGACGATATTTTAACGTTATTGCTACCAACATTCTACAGTAGCCCAAGATAGGAAGTTCAGTCAACACATTTTTGTGAATTTGGTAAAACTTGGTTATCATTAGTAAGCCCAACTGATTATAAAATGAAATGAATCATATTTGCTTGCATCTATTTTTTAACAACATTAATTTCTTTAGCCGCATTAGTGTAGTAGCCTAGTCTATCATATGACAGACTCGATCAAAGAAAATGATTAACGAATACTCGATGTTAATGTAGAAACTCGAGAATTGATTACTGGATTACTCAAGAACTCTGTGCAACTCCTACTTGGTATAGCTTTTTTTTGTATGTCAATATTTTTCATGTTCCAATCGGGAATTTAAGCACTCACTAAAAAGTTAATCTGACGTTGGCTTCCAAACATGTTTGTCCATCTTCCTGTAGAAGGTGTTGTCTTTACACCGCACAATTAGGTGATTCTATCCTATCCTATGTCGTTAGCTTCTCCCAGAGAGCATTCTGAGTGCGAGTGTTTTTCTTCTTGCTGCTGAAGCTGGGTCCTGCTGCATGGCAGCTCAATAACAGGACTGGACATATGTGTAATTTCTTTTTCATTGTTGCCTCTGGCTCTTCAGGAACACCCGGAGGCTACAGACATAGAGCTCTCCGCACACAAGCTAGTTGTTTATGTATTGTATTGGCTCCACCAAGACAGCTGCACTAGTCACAGCACCTTTGGATGAATTCTGAAGACATGGTGACAGTAAATATGATTGCTGTTTACCAAAGGCTGGGCAGGTTGTTTTCGGTTCTTCTTTAAAACGTAAACGCTTATCCACTAAACCACATTGCACATACTGTAGTGCGTGAAAATATTTTATAGTAGTTTGTTTCCTACCGGTCTATGTGTCATTCAGTGACTCATAGCGTCTATGTCCAGTTACCTCTTCTTGTCTGAAAGGACTGTGTGTGTGTGTGTGTGTGTGTGTGTGTGTGTGTGTGTGTGTGTGTGTGTGTGTGTGTGTGTGTGTGTGTGTGTGTGTGTGTGTGTGTGCGTGTGTGTGTTTGTGTGTGTGTCCAGAGAGACAGAGAGATTCGTCCACCTCTTAAGATAAAAGCCAGGCTCAGAGCCATTCCCACTCTCCAAACCTTTCCCTTCTCTAACTATAGAATTGCTCGAAGAGCTCTCGTTGCTAATTTTGTGGCTAATTACAGCTAATGTTTAATTGCGATTCAAATAGAAAACCTCGTTTCAAACCCCAGTCCTGCCAGGGATGCTGGAGTTGGTCGCACGGTGCTGGCTCTGGTTTGCTCTGGTTCCGTGGGCCGTCGGCTGGAACAGCGTCGGCCTCTAGAGGGTCTGGAGAGAGAGAGAGAGATATAGAGAGGGAGAGAGAGAGAGATAGAGAGAGAGAGAGAGAGAGAGAGAGAGGGGAGCCAACTGCTGCAGCTGTGTGCCGCAGAACTAAAAAGAAACAGATGAAAAACATCACAGTTGCCCCTGCTGCTAATTGAAAAGAGTGCAAATTAATTACGTTAATGAAGCAATTAAAAGGCTGACACGCATGCTAGCCTCTCTCTCTCTCTCTTTCTCTCTCTCTCTCTTTCTCTCTCTCTCTCTCACACTCTCTCTCTCTCTCTCTCCTGGTGTGTGAGCTTTTTGCTTTTTCTCTTCTCTAGCCTTGCCTCGCCTCAGCAGGGGAGCCAGACTGCTCACTCAGTGTTGGCATTAGTGACACAGAGTGGACAGGAGGTCTCGTAGCTGGGCTTTTAAGGGGCTGGAGGGGGACTGACTGGGATGTTTGTTCTTGAGACTTGAGGGTAAGGGCAGGTCAGTTGTTGGATAGTCGAGGTTTGAAAAATGAGTACTTGTGCCTATTTCTTCCAAATCAGCCAGCTGGCTTCACTAATCAGCACAGTTTCTTGAAACATGAGGTACGGCTGAGGGGTGAAATTAGTATTCTCAGTTGGAGGGTAGAAAACGGCACGTGGTATTCCTTTTGGCTGGAGCTTCAGTATTGTTAGGGTGGGACTCCTCAGTCTCTTTGGGGGGGTTGGTTAATGGTGGCCTAGAGCATTTCTACGAGGAGAGTTCTCAATGGTGGGTGTGTGTTAGTTCCCTCAGATGAGAATCCGACCTGTTCGTGCCACGACTACCTCTAGACATGACTTTTGTTTTTCTCATTTAAACGTATTATGTTTCTATAGCATGGATGTTCTCCTTCACACTCCCTCATTTTGTTTCTCTCAATGATTCCCCTCCAGACCTGTTCCTCTTCCTAAGACAGGTCCTCTTCCTTCTCAAAATCATCCTCTGCTGTCCTCTGGAACTCAACTCATTATTGCATCTGTTTAGGCATTTGAATATGTTTACACCTGTGCACAAACACAAATATGGTGGGATGGGTGTCAGCTCTGATGTGATGGACTGGGGTGGGGTTAGCTGGGATGGGGGAGGGTAAGGACAGCGCCATCAAAAGCAGACCTCTTCAAAGGCCTGCGCAGGGGCCTCTTTGATGTGGCCCTCGGGGGCCAGAGAGCGGAAGAGGTTTCTGGACCGCGGGTGCCCTAGGGGCCCCTGTTCGCTCCTCACACACCCGGATCAAGACTCTGATCAATGGCACAGTCTAATGACTCGTGACGCACTACTCCATTCACCTCCACACACTGCCTCCCTCTCCTCGCCTCTCTCCATTTCACCTCCTGCCTCTGTTGCTGCTGTCCTCACAGTCCACACTACCTCCTCTCCGCATCTCACTCTCTCTCTCTTGATATATTTGTCTTTCACTCTTCTCACCCTCCCTCTCTCATCCCTCTCTCCTCTCCTCTCCTCTCTGTAAGTTTTAATGTGGGCTCCGCGAGGCGTGCTGGAGAAAGTGCCATCTCAGCATCAGAGCATTAATGATTAATGCCATATTGATGTCCTCAATTAATTTCCCATCACACCACAGAAGGCTATAGCTACTCGCAGTGGAGCAGACCATTCCCTCTGTTTGTTTAAGGCAGATCTCCACAATCGTGTATGCCGTGGGATGCGTGTCTTGTGTGTGTGCTTGTGTGTGTGTGTGTGTGTGTGTGTGTGTGTGTGTGTGTTTGACTGTGTATAGAGAGAGGGGTAGGAAACGATTGAGTTAAGATGAGGAAGAACAGGCCAATGCTATTCTAACCATGAAGCCCCCAATTCAATGTTGTATGTGCCTTTTTTATGGAAAGAAAGAGAAGGAGATAACGAGAGAGAGAAAAGAGATTGTGTATGTGTGTGTGTGTGTGTGTCTTTTTTTGTACGGCACACACCCACTTTCTGTTATCACAGGGCTTCCAGTATAGACACAAGATCCTCCCTTATACGTGGGCCTTTAATTAGCCGTGGTGTACACTCAGATGCACCAGCAGAATAGAAGCGGCAGACTAGAAGAATAGACAGAGGCTTGGGTTTCACTTGAAAAGTCTCTTTTTATTTCTCAATTTCATGAAGACATGCCTCAAGTGGCTGTTAAATTTGGCTCTGCTCACTTGTAACTGAAAAAACGAAAGCTGCCCCAGCCGGGTGATGTCCAGCTCACTCTGCCATGGCAAAACACCTGTGGAAATCACCCTTGAAATGAACGCTTTGTTTGGGCCATGTTTGGACTGTTGTGCTTTATGTGTGTGTGTGTGTGTGTGTGTGTGTGTGTGTGTGTGTGTGTGTGTGTGTGTGTGTGTGTGTGTGTGTGTGTGTGTGTGTGTGTGTGTTTGTGTGTGTGTGTGTGTGTGTGTGTGTGTGTGTGTGTGTGTGTGTGTGTGTGTGTGTGTGTGTGTGTGTGTGTGTGTGTGTGTGTGTGTGGGCGCCAGGGTGCCAGAAGCAGTGTGCTGCTTAATGGTGGGCACAGAATGCCATCCATCATGTCATGGGGGCCAGGGCAGAGCTATTAAACACAACCCAGAGTAGCCATGCAGCCCCCTCCCCTCCCTGACACACACACACACACACACACACACACACACACACACACACACACACACACACACACACACTCATACAGATCACATACATCTCCCCTCAATCCTCATTAATTAAATTGAAGTGGTGTGACCAAAAAAGTCAACACAGTTAGGCATTCAGTCCAATGTCTCGACACTGTAATGTACAGTGCTCCCCTAATGCAAACCGCTCTTCGATTTATTTGACTTGCTTGTAACATACTGAACGGACCCTCGGATCTCGAACTAGTGGTGTGCCCTCACCTCCCTCTTCTAGGCCCGGTTTGTTCTCCACCAAGTGCTTGTTTCGTTTCATCTCTTCATCTGAGTCACCGCAGCACTAATCAGTATCTGCTGAACTCCACCTCTTGGCCAGACCATAGTCAGAGGGAGTCTCTCTCAGTACAAGCCTCTGCAGCGCCTAACACAGAGTGGATTCTAGTTAACCTCAGCACGCTGTTCAGAGAACAAGGCCATGCTCGGGTTTTTCTGTCACTTCGCATTCATCGCTTCATCCGACTCTGGCGTTCCACTGTGTCGGATTTCGCAAGGTCTATATCTAGGAGAATAAATCTGATGGAAGCAGGATAATACAGTCTAGTGGATGTAGAGATCTAGAAGTTGTTCCTGATCTACCGGAATAAATGCTTGCATGTGCTTCATGAATCTTTTTCACCAATTGTTTATAATCATCCTCAAATTATTTTGAGCATTACTAGGAATCGTTATGCCTTATGACTGGACTGATCAATCAGAAATCATGACTTTGGAATTATAATATTTGGAATATATAATAATGGTGTTTCTATTTTATATTATTAACACCATTATACTGTGAAAAAGTAGGAAAAATATGTTCAATTGTAAACGGTAGTTGAGTGAACAATGAGAGTAAAAAGCTTAAAATCACAGAACAGATATAACCTCATAAACCAAAGCTCTTAAAAAAGTATGTGGTTGGTTTTATAAGCCACCATGAGGAAGTAATTCCCTCAGTGACAAAACCAGTGTGTGGTCCATCATTACAACTGCCGCACACACACACACACACACACACACACACAGGCAAAGTTTTAAATATATGAGATTGAAAGGATATGAGCCTAGGTGCACCTCTAAAGTTAATTCATTTCTTCACTCTCTGGATGAGATGGAAAGCAATTTCTGGCCTTATTCAGAAACAATTGCTCTTACCACGCATGAGAGTGCTTTGTGTGTTTTTGTTTGTGAGAGTGCATTCGTGTGTGTGTGTGTGTGTGTGTGTGTGTGTGTGTGTGTGTGTGTGTGTGTGTGTGTGTGTGTGTGTGTGTGTGCCTATGAGTGTATGTATGTACTTACGTATGTGCCTGTATGTGTACAAAACCTGTTGCAGTTTCTGCACCACAATACTGCTATGAGCGTTTCAAATAGAGTGACAGACTGAGGAAGGCTGCCATAAGAACGAGCTGCTATGGAAACGAAGGAGCGGAGTCAAATTAGCTTTATGACACACCCTACCTCTTCATTTTTCATCCACAGAGCTAGTAGCTGTCTTGCAATACTCTTCTCTCACTTTCAGTCGCTAGCCCTTACGCTTGCCCTCGTTAATCATTTTGAACTCATCTCCCCTCCACCTTGCGTGTTTACGGTGGAGTCCTTCGTTATAAGCATTCAACTTTTCATTGACTTCAGCAGTTCGTTCCCTTAGCTGTCAGTCCAGTGTGTGTGCCCAAAAACCCACCAGTGTTTGTGCACAGTCCTGGCTCTCTCAATGGGAAACAAACCATCAGGCTCAGCCCGAGCCATATACTATTCCAGCCCATCAACAACAAAGGGAGGGGTGTATTTGAGTGCCTTTTTTCCAGGATCAAGGACCACACCTTTAAACCATCCCGTTGTCACCGACTGTACACTCCAACTGATCTAAATGAGTATTTGTTTGAATAGCAATCCAGTTAGCTGGCATAGTCTTGTTTATTTGCATTCGTTTTAATCACTCAAGAGGAAGTGGTTACAGATCTCCACCCAGGCTCATAGAAATGGAGGGAAATATTTGAGAGCTTGCCGACTGGTGTCTGGACCTTTGGAGCTGAACCTTAGGAGCCGCCTCACTCCCTCTCGACCCGAGACCCAACCCCACCCTTCACTCACCCCATTCGCTGGTCCCACCCTTCAAGGAGCTCAAGGACATTGCTTCTGTGCTTGTTTGAGTGCCGTTTTGTGTTTTTTTTTTTTTCATAATGATTTGTCCCCAACAACTGAACAGAATGCACTATGTGACAGACAACATTTACATGCCTCAGTGCAGTTCCTCTTTGAGAGTGCCACAGATTTAGGCTCGGAGTAAAAGCGGCTAAGCCAGCATGCGTTCTGTGTCTGTACTCTACGTACATTCTTTTTGCATTTCAGCCACCCTTCAGCTAGAGGAGCATGGAGACCACCCTAATAGCATTAGACACTTATCACATTAGACCATCACCAGTTATCAGCCGTTATTAAACCATTTTCCACAGTCACCATGGGTCATGCGTGCAGTCTCGTGCTGTCTGTGCAGGTCTGTGAACACGCATGTTAATGCAATTAGGACCATGAGGGGGACCAAATAACCCCAAATGCCCCTTCGTTTGACTGTATACTGTGTTGAAGTAATCCCCTGTAGGCTAAATGTACTTTTAAGCAACACCTATTGCTCATAAGCTGTCAATTAAGGTAATTTATTGCCATGAGGAGTGTGTGGATGTGTGAAGTAGTGTTTTGGAGTTGGGTAAATACTTTGAAGTTAATTGAGGGCACGGGGTTCCACAGGGAATCTCACTGGTGCACGAGGCTGGCGCTCGGTGGTGTGTGCCAATTAAGCCAATTTAGAAACCCCATCTCCTGCCACTAATCAACGCCTGTAAACTCCCTCCCTTCCTCCCCTCACACATAGACACACACGCACTCACTCACACACATACACACTCACACATACAAACACACACTCACACACACACACACACACACACACACACACACTCACACTCATTGACACGTTCATGGATTCTACTTCGGGTGTCTCTCCATTTCCTCGTTGTTGGCGGTAACTGCCTTAGCTTGAGCAGCTAATCTTTGAATGGGCTGCGGGAGTGTTCAGTCCCACGTGTCTCACGTGCCAGACTGTAGTAACACTTCCTTCTGCACCATATGACGGCTGACGGAACGCGCCCATTCATACAGCAGATGGCCCCCAAATTCCTCCAAAGAAACGGTGTGCAGATGATAGCCATCCCCCACACACCTCTCTGACTTACTCTATCTTTCTTTCTCTCTCTCTCTCTCTCCTTTCCTCTCTCCCTTGGTCTCTGCTCAAAATGATCCCTGTCCTCAGTCCATTTCCCCACCTCCCCGTCACTTCATCCTAGTGTCTTTTTTTGTCACACGTTGGTCTGTAAACGCAGCATTCACTGGTTCTCCCTTTCCTCTTCCCCCCTCCTGTCCCCCTCTGTTTCTTTCTCCGTCTCTTGACTTCACCTCCCAGAATCCAGACATTGTGTTGGTCCACTACCTGAATGTTCCGGCCATAGAGGATTGCGGGAAGCCGTGCGGGCCCATCTTATGCTCCATCAACACCGACAAGAAGGAATGGGCCAAGTGGACCAAGGAGGAGCTGATCAGCCAACTCAAGCCCATGTGTGAGTTTCTGCACCACGGTTTCCCTCACCACCACCACCACCACCACCACCCTGAATTCATTGAAAACGCAGACATTCAAAAGTCACACAGGCATATGAGTGTAAAAAGGCATATATAAAAAGCCGTATAAAAAGCACAGTGCATCCGAGGCAGGGTGAGACATGGCTAATCGGACAAAAGCGATTGGAAAAGGCCTTTTCAAGAGGCAATCAATCAGCCAAAAAGAAAGTGCAACGATTTACCGTGAGCAACCGTGTGTCTGGGAGTCACTCGTGAGAGGTTATAGCTAATTCATGCTCATTCTGTGTCCATCCCTCTCAACTCTGGTGTAACTAAGGAGTATTAAAATCAGTATTTTAATTAATCAATTTTTACTTAATGAGATCAGGCAAATACATTTCACACTATCCCAAGTGATTTGACGCTGGGATGATACATCTATGCAGTGTCTGCTAACGTCAGATCTCACGCACACACACACACACACACACACACGCGCACGCGCACGCGCACGCGCACGCGCACGCGCACGCACACGCGCACACACACGCACACACACACACACACACACACACACACACACACACACACACACACACACACACACACACACACACACACACACACACGTGTGCATACTATTGCCCTTGCACACACATTTCAATTCCCTTCACTCCAAGTTTGTGTCATCACTCAATTTGAAGGACTTTGCTTAGCCACACTTCTGTAAAGATATTGAGATGAATCCATACTTAGATTGACAAATTATGCTGCAGTTCGTTATTTCATTTCATCAAGTCATTTCTGCTTATGTAAATGAGACACTTTTTCATATTGTGTCTCAGAATTTAATGATGCTGTGTATTTGACAAGACATAAGATGATAAGACATAAGATGAGAGACAACAACACAATGTCTTTACATTTTTAAAGTAAGTCTAAGAGCTAAAAAACATATAGGCAAAACGAAATATGTTAATGTGTAATACTGCAGTGTTTAGGACTCCCCACTATGTTTAGCTATGAAACACTGCGTCCATGCGCTGACTTTAAATCTTAATGCCAGTTGACTGAGCCATTCAGCTGATAATGTGCTGAAACCAGAAAAGGACATAAAAGAGCAGCACTGGCGTCAGTCTCTTTGAATGACCTTCTGGTTGAGGCGCTTATCGACTGTGGTGCAACACTGCCATCTAGGGGTGCCTGAGCGCAACTACAAGAGTTATCTCCAATAGGTGTGAAATGGAGGCCCACCAAGCTAAACATGCCCCCACAATGCCACCCGTGGTCTAATTCCGTGCTTGTGTGCGTGTGGATGCCTCAAGGGGTGAGCGCAGTGGGTGTGGGAGTGCACATGCACAGAGGAACGCTCAGCTGACCGTGCTTTGGATGTCACATGGAACACGGGGGTGCTGATGAATTAAAAATAACAGGGTGGCGATGGGAGCGGTGGTGATGTTGTCTCGCTGTTTTCTCGGCGAGCTCCGATTGGCCGCGATGGGAAAGTCACCTTGCGTCTCGTCCGTCCTTGTCTGTTTGACTCAGCTCACTGTCTGTTCCGCTCCGGTGGGTTCACATCACGGCCATCCGACTCATGAACCGAGAGGGGTGGGGGGGGGATGGTTTCTACTCAGGTCTCTGGTGGCAAGCTAACACTGACACCACCTCATCACCAATTCTTACCACCACACTACCACACCGCCAAATCACCACACAGCAAAAAATCTGTCCTTTTTTTCAAACTTTGAAGGTGTCACACCACGGAATTTCTATTTTGTCATGCCAATTCCATTACACCACTGCACTCACACAAGAGCTAAACCACTATCCCACTGTGCTAAACGTTTCACTGGAATACACTGCTAAAGAATAGCTCAAATAGTTACACCTCAAAAAATGGAACATAACCTCTCTGCATGAAGGTCAGTTTTCTCTTTAGTGTGTGTGCAGTGGAGGGGGTGTTTTTTCCTTCAGGTGGGTCTGATGTCTCTTGCTATGTAGGGCATGTGTCTGCCTGTAGAGAGGGGTGTCTCTGGCCTCTGCAGGGGCAGCTGGTGGGGGTGCAGGGCTGGCAGGCGTGGCTGGTGGTCTGTTCGGCTGGCTGACGTCTCTGTCTCCCCCCCTCTCTCCCGGCAGTTCATGGCATCAAGTGGACTTGCAGCAACGGGAACAGCAGCACCGGCTTCTCTGCCGAGCAGCTGGTGCAGCAGATCCTGGACAGCCACCAGACCAAGCCACCGCCCCGGACTCACAACTGCCTCTGCACAGGCTCCCTGGGTAAGGGACGGAGTGGTGATGCTGTAGGGGGGTTGCACTGGGGGACCGCCAAAATAGGTGAGCCGATAACTGACTGATGAAACTTCTTACGGAGTTACAGGTGCACTGAGAGCGAATGACTTGACATTCAGTGAGGAGCAGGGGAAGGGGAAGGGGAAGGGGGAAGGAGATTAGCAGCTTTCATTACTTGGCTGTTTACAGTGTTTGAGACTAAGAGTAACAAGCATGAGGTCGTGGTGTGGAAATATCCTCAGAAATCATTACAGGCAAGAAGGCAGAAGGAGAAGCTCATCTGCTCAAGCATGAGTGTGACATTGCAGTATGTAGACAGGCTAGATAGATTGTTTCTTCGGTGAAACCCAGACACGTTTTAAAAGGATTATCTGTCTGAAATAAAAGTAGACTTCCTGGAGGTTCCTGGAGGTATGGAGGTCAACCAGAGGAGGAGAGTTTTATTTTATTGAAATCTAAATTTTTGATGAGCTCTGTAATGTGACTGGACAAGGGGAAAGAACAGCAATCTACAGAAGGTGCTGACAGGGCGTTATGGGAAAAGTAGTTCTTACACATTCATAGCTGAAGTAGAGGAGAATATGAGGCCTGGCAGTACTAGTATGATGATTATACCTTGAGATAAACCTGCCCTGAAAAAGACCATGTTTAGAGTGATTTTAACAGGTTTGTTGTATGTTAGATACAAAAGCCACATAATTGTACACACAACTAACTTGCACCACTAGGGGGAGATGTTGAGCAGTCCAGCCTTAAAAAGCATCTGCTCCAACAGTCTAAACCCTGACTGACTAGTTTAGCTACATGACCTTAGCTGCATGCATGAACTGATGAGGCATTAGCTTGCTGCTGTCAGAGTAAAGAGTATGTTTACGGACACAAATATCCATGTAAAGGGCTGCTTTCAATGATAGAAAAATAAAACTGCGTTTTCATCTTTAAATATCAAGTGATGATCATGTAACTGTATACTAATGCTAATAATGCTAGTCATGAGAAAATATGTATTTGTAACAGAGGTCAGCAGGGGTTGAGTAGTGAGTAGTTATGTTTTTAAAACTAACAACAACAAAAAAATGAGAATGACAAACCTTCTCATGACGCCTGGCACGAGGTAATATGTTAACACAAAGTGTCCCTTCATTTTCACAGAGCTGCCTACAATCACTCTTTATCTTTACAAATCAGTATGACCTGCCTGTTAGTGAACAAACAGTGCTCTGTTGTTACGGTCCTCTGGGGGGAGATTAGAGGCACACTCTAAGAGGGGAATTTGCAATCCTTCTTGCATAGGCATGTTTGATACCATCCACTTAAGAACTTTTGCACTGGCCTGTCTTCTGAAAGTGCCGTGAAAGGATGAAAACCAAGACTCCTCCTTGGTGATAGCTTTTAAGAAAACACAGCATAATTGCATTCTACACTTTTTTGCTCAAGGCACATTTACTCATACTAACATTTGACCACTAGAGGGTGGCAGTGGAGAGGGTTCACAATTCATGTTCATTAAATCAGTCCTCCAGATTTCTAGAAAGGGTACATATGGACCTAGTCCCTTACCCATGCATCCATAAATATTACATTGTTATAACTGATTTTGCGTGACGTGTATGTTCTGTCTCCCCTTGTCTCAGGTGCTGGGAGCAGTCTGCACCATAAGTGCAACAGTGCCAAACACCGCATCATCTCCCCAAAGGTGGACGCACGCTCAGGCGGGCCGTATGGAAGCCACAGCGAGGTGCAGAACAGCGATGTGTCTGAGGGGAAGACTGAGCACAGCCACGGCAAGAATGGCAGGGGCGGTGACGGGTCCGTGGGTGGAGCGCGGGAGAAACGCAACGGGAAAGTGGCCAAGCCGGCACTGCTGCACCAGAGCAGCACCGAGGTGTCGTCCAGCAACCAGGTGGAGGTGCCGGACACCACCCAGAGCTCCCCTGTGTCCATCAGCAGCGGGCTGAACAGCGAACCCGACATGGCCGACAGCCCGGTGGTCGGCGCCATGGCCCATGTCACCTCCGTCATGGGCAGTCTGTCCCAGAGCAGCGTCTTCATGTCCGAGGTGAGCGCCGACCCCGTCTACAGCATGTCTCCCACAGGGGGCGCCAACGCGCACCTGCTGGGAGCTGAAACTACCCCTGGGGGAATGGTGCTGGCCGTGGCCACCGACGGCCACAAGTTTGCCTTTCCTGGTGCAGTGGGCGTGGGCCTGGGAGAAGGAGGCGGGGCGGATGGGCTCGCCATGTTGTCAGCTGGAAGTGTCTCCGAGGAGCTGGTCCTCTCCAGCAGCCTGGACAGCTCCACCATCAAGATGCCTGAGGCCACCATGAACTTCGACCCTGACTGCTTCCTGAACAACCCCAAGCAGGGCCAGACGTATGGCGGCAACGGGCTCAAGTCAGAGAGACACGAAGTGGGCCTGAGTTGTTCACCCACATTGCCTGACAGTTACGGCTTCAGTGCCTCCCTGGTGAAGAACATCAAGACTGAGGACATGTCTTTCGAGCTGCAGCTGGCCAAGGAGAGTGGCTATCAAGTGGGGGAGGTGGGCAGCGGAGGAGGGGGCATCTCGGGCTCAAACAGTGCAAACACTCCCCAGAGCTCGTTGGCGCTGACTCCCACCAACTCTCTGCTGCCCACTGGTGGAGGCCTGAGCCCCAGCACCACCTTAGAGCAAATGGACTTCAGTGCCATCGATGCCAAGCAGGATTACTCCTCCAGTGTTATGTCAGCCACTGGCTACAGCCAGACGCTGGGCAGCCCTCACCTCCCCCATCAGAGCCACTCACCCAGCTTCTTCCTGCAGAGTTCCCCCCAGTCAGCCCAGGCCCAAGCCCTTCCCAGCAGCAGCAATGGGTCTGGGTCCGGACAGGGCTCTCAGGGCCCTGGGACCTACATGGCTCTGCCTGTGGTGAAGTCAGATTCCCCAAGCACCAACGGCACCCTCCGGTCCCAACACCAGGGCTCCCATGGGGGCCAGCATGTTGTTTCCAAATGCAATGGCACATCACCAACCGAAAGGAATGGGCCCTCCAATACCATGCAGCTACTTCAGTTCCAGAGTCGATTCTCTGGGTCAGGCACCGAGCCAGGAGATGTGGGGAGTCTGAAGCAGAACGGAGGCAGTGATGAGACTGGAGAAGCTTGTGGCCAAGACTCTAGGGCTGCTGATGGGCTGCTGAAGGCTGGGGATGGCCTACAGATGTGTCGCACCATTGGGACGGAGGCAGGAGGAGCGGAGGGTGTTGACCACTACCTCCAGCCACACGCAGAGGGGAATGGGGTGGCAGGACCTGGGAACGACGCTGGTACCATGTGCAACGGGACAGATGGGACCGGCACAGAGGGGAGTCCCCACTCCCAGCTGCCACTCCTCCAGGGCACGGGGCTGGTGCAGGGCCTCTTCAGCGCCGTCACCTCCCACCAGGGCAACAACAGTGCCAGCGGCGGTGGAGGGGCCATGGAGATCAACCTGGATCACTTCGACGTGTCCTTCGGGAACCAGTTCTCCGACCTCATCAACGACTTCATTTCCGTGGAGGGCGGGGCATCGGGGGGAGGGGCCGGAGGTGGGGGAGGCGGAGTCAGTGTTGGAGCAGGAAGTAATGAGCTGTACGCACACCAGCTGCTGGCCCACTCCGGAGCAGAGGGGCAGGTATCATCTGGGGTGACACCCCAGCAGGCGGGAGAGGAGGGAGGAGGTGGACAACCTGCAGCTAGTTACAGCTCAAGGGAGCTCTGCCTTCAGCCCTGCTGCAGCCCCCAGGCTGGAACGGCTCCCGCCGGGCCAGGGGAGGCTAGCCAGCTGGCCTACATGCAGGTGGCCGAGGTGGCCTCGGGTGGAGTGGCCCACGGAACCATGGAGATCATCCAAGCCACTGGGCGACTGTTTGTGGTGACCGACTATTCACCCGAGTGGTCCTACCCCGAGGTGAGTCTCAAAACGTCTGCTGTCTTTTCTTTGGTTCTTATGGCTGGGTAGTCTTCGTTCTAACCACTGGGTGGCAACATTTAGGTAGAATGTAAAGACTTTGGCCACTGAAGAAACATATTTAATGGAGTGGAAAGAGAACTTAATTATTTTCTAATTTCTGGGTAACAATTGCATATCTTTCAAGAGGCAACACAGTACAGTATTCCCTCAATAATCATATGTAGTAAAGGACTCACTTTCTCTTTGGGTTTATGTGTTATTATACTCCAAGAACAGAAAATCCATGATAATTCCAAACATTCAGTTATCAGCATGGTGAAAATCAGTCCTTAATATATTACAGTAAGTACAAACATGAAAAAACTTGCTTATGTAATGCTGATTCATTACTGATGAAGAAAAATGTTAATTAGCCTGTCACTTCAATGAGACAAAGCTTAAAAAAACAGATCCCACCGTCAGATGAAGTTCAAAACAGGAATTCATGAGTTGATTGATATCTATATTAAAGAAAAGAGTCACATTTTGAATAAATATTCATCACTGTTACTGTGTTCTACGGTATGCATTATGATTACATTTAAAAGTATGATAAACCAGAACAAAATTAAAGATTAACTAAATAGATGGAATAACTATTCAATACTTGCTAAAGAAGTGAAATAAGCCAAAGGAGCAACAGAAGAGGAAAAAAAACCTAGGTTGTTAAATTTAAGTAGCATCATTTGCGTGCTCAAAATAATCAGTGCTTACTATTTTACAAGGCTGCCTTTAATTTTATATTGGCTTTGATTTGATGGGTCTAGCTGCAACCATGGTAGTTTCTATATCAAAGATAGATGGGTACCTTGAATCCACACAAAAAAAAATACTAGATGCCATGGCTAATATTCCACAGCTGCTGTGAATTTACTTAAAAGTTGTGTCTGCAATTCTAATCCCAATACACCTTTTGTAAAATTCAGTGAATTGCTCCTTGTGGTCCACTTGCTGTCTGCTCAGTGTCTGCAACAACTCTGTTCAGGCCCTGGGCTCTGTAAAGCACTTAGAGACAATTGTATTGTTTTGGTGCTATATACTGTAAATTAAATTGAATTGAATTGTTCGTACAGAGTCTTGGCGCTGGAAATGCCAAACAAACACAGTGGCTCGGACTGAGCCATGAACAATTCCAGCCAATCAACACATTGCTTCGGGAGCACAGAAGGAAGGGATGTAATGTTATTGGCTGTAGAACTGACATATCAACAACCTTTCACAAGAATCACAGACTCTGCCTTTAACACAATTGCTAGATTTATCAGGCTCTGGCACTAATTTGGCAAAACCAGGCATAAATGTTTGGACCAGGGGAGGAATTGGATGAAAGAGACCTGATAACCGTGGCTGAAATGGTAAATATGCTGAGCGTGTTTGTTGTGTGCCGTTTTCAGGGTGGGGTAAAGGTGCTTATCACTGGCCCCTGGCAGGAGGCCAGCAGTGACTACAGCTGCCTGTTTGACCAGATTACTGTTCCTGCCTCCCTCATCCAACCCGGCGTGCTCCGCTGCTACTGCCCAGGTACAACACACAAACCTACCCACAATGCTTTACCCCGCCTACCAAAGTCTGGCTGAGGTTTACTTGCCATCAAATATATTTTCGTAATGGATGTGCTCATCTCATTTTGTTTGTTCTGGTTTGTGTTGTGCTCAATGGTATGTTCTTAGCGTACAGCACCTCCATGCCTGATCTGTGTTTTGCGTCCATCCGCAGCCCATGACACCGGCCTCGTGACCCTTCAGGTAGCAGTGAGTGGCCAGATTATCTCCAACTCGGTGGTGTTTGAGTACAAGGCCCGGGCCCTGCCTGCTCTGCCCTCCTCGCAGCATGACTGGCTGTCTCTGGATGGTGAGTGCTGCTGTGTCGGTAGCTCTGCTGTCAGTACGCTCTCACATACAGACCGTTGCTCTGGAAAAAAAAAAAGAGTGATTTTGTGAATGAAGTTGGGATAAAGTTACAATAAAGAAGGATGCTTCCGCATGAGACAGGGTTGGAAAAGGCCAAAAGTAAACTTCCTCTGGCTTGTCGTTGCTTGATAGTACATCTTGTGAATGTGAATTTCTTTTGGCTTGTTGTACCGTCATTGTCATAACAGCATCTGTAGAAAGATCTGTCCATATAGGAGCCATGCTTGCTGTAATCTGCCTAGAATTTGAAATATCTACCTAAGACTTGGTCAAACTTGATTGATATCGATCATTTCTATTCATGTGTCCCCTATAGTACTTAAGTGTTTTCCATGAATTATATTGACTTAACATAAAACACAGTATTTTAGAGCAGTTTTCAAATCTTCTGAAATATGTTTACTCAATACTATTATTTGACACTTCTTTTAACAATGTTAGGTTTTAGGCTAATTCAACTTTAGTCATATAAAGCACATCATATTTAGAAAGACAATTTAGAAAGACAACACTAAGTAATGTATATATTGTATGTGTCAAAAATATTACCACTTAACATACATGAGTTTATATGAAGGTGTGTGCATATGGAAAGTGTGCGATGTGGCACATTTCATTCAGTTATACTAGATCCTTGAAACCTAAAAGTGATATAAGTTCTCCGTCACATTTTTTAACATAGAATAGTACCTCAACTTCACATTGTCAGAAATATGTAACTAATTAAACAGCTTGACATGGGTGGTAGAACATTTCAACACGGACACATTATGCATTTGGATATAAAACACATTTCATGTGTGCTGAGTTCAGTTGCATTGCTTTGCACTTCACGGTAAGCCAGTTGCCAGTGCTGCAAATGCAGACCCAGGGGACTGGATGTCTAAGAATATTTAACCTGACCTTGTTGAGGTTAATACCTACCCACAGCTAACAGTAAAGGACAATTTAACTAGGAGAAAAAAAAACACAAATATGACAATATTTGACAAAAGCCTTCACATTTTGTCATGGAACGATTCAACAACTGACAGCCAAGCATTGAGACAGTGATTTATTTTTTGTTGTTCTTACTTCAGAGCTTTGTTGTTCTTAATCTGGTTTCTTTTAAAGATGGTTTGGTTGTGCTGTTTGATTCTTTGACAGCTATGGGCTTTTCACACAGAGACAAATGAAAGACACTGTAATACAACACTTTTACTTACATTGACACAAAAGACAGATGCAATTTTGGCTCCTACCCTTGGCCACTTTTGTGATTGAGTTGCTCAATGCCCTGAGCATTTAGTTGTTGTCTCTTCCACAGCACCCTGGATTTTAAAAGGTCATTTCTAAAGTATTCTCTTAGCTAAAGGGTTCAGCTAGAGATAAAGTGACATCGTTTCTCATCTGTGTGGCAAGAGAAGCTGGTTAAACTTGTGTCTGATGGCACTATCTGTGACAAGAAAGGGAATATGACCCGTTCCCCCACCCCAGTCCCTTTATGTTGCTTGGACTACACATTTGTGTAACAACGTTTCAATTGTAAATAATAGCTGGAATTATAGGCTACTCAATAGCCGCCATAAAGCTATGTGGTGATTTATGGTGTTGCCCGGACTACATGCCTATACTACATGCTTGAGAGATTTTCAGAGAATGCCCTTCCACGTGTACAAAACACGCTATGTTCACAAATGATGCACCTCAGTACAGCATTATTTTACCCATGTGATTATAGACTCTCTTGAACGATAAACCTGTTTTTGAGCTAGAGTTAGTGGCACAGCCACCTGCTTTGATTTGTCATAATGCAGGGATAGGGAAATGTTTGTCTGCAGCGCTGCAGGTGCTGATATACGGGACAGGAGAGTGCGGATGACATGTGCAAGGTTGTCCATTCCTTTTAGCTTGGTTGGCTAAAGAAGCTAATAAGCGAACTCCTTTAACACATACAGTCTTCATCCATTGTGTCGATTACCCCATATACGTAGTCACTCACTTTGTGATCTTGGTGTTCTTTTCAAAGGCAGGCGTTAATGTTTAGCATCCAAAATGACCCTGTTATGCTAGTACCAGGTCGTTATGAAATGCAAAGAATTGCGAGTGCCGCACTGTAACGAGGCACGCCGTGCGCTTTGTCTGAAGTCCGTACTCACTCAGAGCAAAGTGATCCGATGGTCAAAATGCCACTGTTGCAGGCAAGCTGGTTTAGCCCAGGTGTCACAGTTCGTTAGATCCTGAATAGCATCCTGCTTCTGCCCGCATTTTCTGATAAAGAGCGCAGGAACACTGAGATACTGGGGCCGATGGCGTTTCATAATCTAGGGCGTCTGTGTACCTGCGGCAAGCTTAGTCTGCACTGACGCGCTTTTTCTAACTGACGAGAAGCAAGCTGGTGCCGCGGGATGGGGAGGGAATAGCTTTAGAGGGTCTCTCTCTTCCCATCTCCCCGGCTCTCTCTCTCTCTCCTTCTTTGTCTCTCTCTCGTCACTCTCCACAGTTCTAGGCTACTTTGTTCTATTGTTGTTGAGTCTGTTAGCATAGCTGCCCCTCTGACTCACTCACGGGGGTTCATTTCAATGCTTGTGAAGAGGAGGGAAAGCGTGTGTATGACAGAGGCGACCGTCGCGTTGTTCCGGTTTGTACACAATGTTTTCTGCTGTACTTTTGGTCTTAATTTTAAAAAAGAGTGCATGCTAGACGAGGCAGGTTGTGTCTCTTTCTGTGTGCGTGTTTTTGGCGGAAAGTTATACAACAGTATCCTGTCTAGTGTTATGGCCAGTGTTTGAATATTGAATGAATTGAATTGTGATCGAAATATGTTGCTCTTTCTCTGTGTTTGACATGTGTGTCTCAGAGTGACAGTAGCCTATCATCATCTTAAGGCAGATGTGCGTTTATCTTCTCGACTCTTTTTGGTTGTGTCTTTTGTTTGTCCATTTCCATTCTCCAGTTCCCGAGTTTGTCAGTGTGCTTTGATTTTACACGCTTACTCTCACTTCAGTGCCCGGTAAACAGATAACATTAACCCACTGATGTCTTATTTTTTGTTGACGCCATCCTAATGTATCTCAACATCACGTCCACAAAAACAAATTCACTTTTCCAAGGGAGGAAAACATGGTTAGGTAGGCTGCTGTGTTCTTGCTGTCCTGACTGATTTAGTGTTTCAACGAGGAGTTAAGTAACTTCAGAAATGCAATGAATAACATTTCAGGTTACACTTCTCACTTTTATGCGTAAATGATCCATCCGTCCTATGCCCCGTGCACCGTCTGATATCCATGCAGGATCGGGTCAGTTGAAGCCAGGTGGATTCCTATTTCAGAACCACGAAACGCGAACAGCGACACAAGCGCTTTGAGCTGAGGCTGTGATTGCGGGAAACAAAAAAAATACTACACAATCACTCCACAATTTACAATCTCTGGGATAGTCGATATAGACGACAACAACAAACGCTCCTTTACGTCGATGTGTCTTGAGTCCGTTAAGGCAACCTGTTGACACTCTACGTCTAGACTTTGTTTCCAAACAATAGTCTACGTGAAAGACCAATGTAGTATTGCTCGTCACTGGTTTATCTACTAGCCTCAAGTAATAGCAAATTCTACTGCAAAACGGTATGCTTAATGAATAAAACAGGTTGACTCACTCAGCTATATTGTAGAGCTGTTATGCCACCTAAGTGGTTACTTGTTATTCTTTTTATGTTTATGTTCAGGTCAGGAATTTGTAACTAGGTCAGAACAGAAAAAGCTTGTAGCATACACAAATCTCCCGACTAAACTGATGAGATTTCCTCTTGCAGTTCCCTGGTCTTTTTTCAGATTGGTTCCAGGGTAAGGTCTCATGAAGATGTCATCAATTGTCGGGGAGATTACACAAAGAGATAGAAAATATAACTGCAACCTACTATTTGTGATGTTCATTTTCCATTTTGACCAAACAGACTTAATGGTAGATGGGAATGAACTAAAGTGTTAAAAACAGAGGTACGTCAGTATGACAGTTTCAGTTAAACAATTGCACTGATGAGTCTGATGTTGACACGAAAGGCACAGTGCACCAGTTAACACCCTTTGGAACGTTTGAATGTCTCCTTATAGTCACACCTGTATAAATTATTCACAGTCAAACATTAATGCTGTCTACATCTATTGGTGTTTAGTGTACGTAGACACTGTTCATGTTTATAGGGTATTACTTTTTGGGTTGAAATCCATTTTTCTCTCCATTTGCCCTACATAAGGCCAGCTAAAATGAGAGTTGTGTGGGGGAGTGGGGTCATTACAATAAGCAGGACTAAGGGATTATGGACAGGCAAAATAATGGCATTACAAACTTGATTCTAAAAGCACCTGTATATATGCTGTAATCCCTTAACATCCCAGCACTAATGCATCTCCTTAAGAGCCTCTTATCTGAGATCAGTCCACTGAATTCTGTTAAGACACATGGTTGCATATTAGGTTCCACGTATCTAAGCCAGAACTGTGTCGCTGTTTTGTCTTGTTGGTCATATAACTTGTATAGAATCCCTAGAAACCTTTCTTCCTTGTCAGAATCAGATGGTCACTCTTTCTGAGTGCACCACTTTATCAAATGTGGTTTTCGGCTTTTGTTAAATCAGGTGTGCCTGAAGCCCGAGGCAGGTCCATTCTCACCATGATGTAACAGCAGTGGAGCTTAATACGTGTCTGCTCTGTTTGTTCAGTCCCTTGGCTAAGAGGGGTTGAGACGAGGGATTGAGTGTTTTAATTTAATCCACATCAGAGTGTAACACTGTGGAAGTCAACAGGTGGAGCACTTCCTGTTCATGTGGCCGGCTGGCTGGCTGCCTGCCTGGCTCTGCAGCTTCACCGTGTGCTAGCTGTTTCTCTTGTGCCGCCGCTGGATATACACTCACTCTCAGAATGATGCAACACTGAGAAACCAGGACAGGCCCTGCATAGGGGTGCTGGGGAGGAGTGCACAAAGGAGGGGAGGAGGTTAAGTGCCTTTTTGTCAGAAAACTGGAGGGCTAGTAGATTTACCCCAGCAACAAGCTTCCTGCTAAATACATGAAAGCGAGAAATATGCTCAACTTCACCCAACTCATTATTTCTGTTTTCCTTTTTGCAGCCTTTGCTTTGCTTTCCTTAATTCAACTTTTCATAGGTAGTGTATTTGTGGTACTAGCAAAGAGGGCCTTTATTAAAGATCTTTGCACATTTCTACCTTAAATTACTCTTGTTACAGTGTGCAGTTATTACATTGTTAAGTACAATGTGGCATCTTAAGTAAAGTAAAGGTAGCAACAATATGTACCTGGTTCCTAGTGACTTTTGATGGACTTATTTGGGATGTTGCTTTAATAAATAATATAATCACATTGTAAGTCGCACATATGTAAGTCGCTTTGGATAAAAGCGTCTGCTAAATGACTAAATGTAAATGTAAATGTAATAATCAAAAATAGTGCCTTTGAAATTTGTGTGTAAATGAAAGTTACATTTCATTTACATAAATAAAACTGGATAGAGGAGTACAGGGAAATTCAAATCAAATGAAGGCAATTTCTCACAAAGTATACACAATGTTGGGATATAAGTCTATCCTGAAAGTGTCCAGTTTAGCTAGGTATCGTAGTTTCTAGTAGGGTGATAAATTATCGATATAGATTCCTCTTTTTGGATGAGAGTTCCCATTGAACTGCACGGTATGGGATTCCTTTTCCTCCTTTCCCCTCACATCAGGCCAAGCCCACTGGATCTATGCAAATAATGTATTTCTTGCCTCCTCCCACCAAACTCCTCCCGTTCCACACCAAAGCAGAAAGTTGACATGGAAAAGTACTGGCATTGAAAAAAATAAAAACAACACTAAAAAAAGTAGACATGAAGAAACCACGAAAAGGTTGTTATTTGAAAAGCTCATCAGAATAAACAACAGAAAAGATCATATATGTTATGGTCAAAAAGGATTAAGTGTGTTTCATTTATTCTTTATTGGAAGATTGGATTATTTTAATGGCTGTGATTTCATGGAACCGGCAGGGCCAGTAGGGCTCGGGACCTACCTCCTTTTGAACATCAGACGTCCATTAGTAGCTTTGTACGTCAAACACTGCTTCATTTTGTCAGAGCTGATTTCATCCATTCGCGTTTCAGAATGTCAGACACATCAGCCAATCAAATTGTTCTCTATAAAGCTGGCGTAACCTATTGGAAACGGCGTCCACCAAAACCTCCGCTCATACTGCTGGCCTATGTGCGTGTCTCACTCTGTTTAAATAATGTGAAGGTAATGGTATGCTAGCACCCTGAGAACAGGCTAAGCATTTAGGCCCGCTGATGGGCCCGACCAATTTGAGATGTGTTCCACGGTCCATGTGTCTTTTAGTTCAGTGGAAGTCTTTTCAGTGCCCAAAGTTAATTTAAAGTGTTTCAATGCTAATGTTCTATTTTTTTCAGTTTAGTTTTAACTGTTTTTAAGTCCATGCCAATTTAGTTTTTGTTCAATGCCAAACTTCAAGTTTTAGCCTTGTAAGATATCAGCTGTGGCAAAGTCAATCACAAATCCTCATTACTTCAAAGACAAGATAGCAGAAGTAGGCACTAGTTATAGTGGATGTGTGTGTACGTTCGTATAGAGTATGCTGATTTCTGTAATGCTGCTTTCTGGTTGGCTCAAGAGAACGCAGCTTTGGTTGCTGCTCCGTGATTGGTAATTTTCTGTCTGATACAGAAGCAACAGAGAGAAAGGGATGAGTAGTTATTATGTCACAGGCTCTTGCTGTAGCACCCTTCTTGCCCCTCCCCCCTCCAGACCCCCCCCCCCCCCAACCCACCTCCTCCTCTACTGCTGTAGTGTACAGAACGTGCGCCACTTTAAGAACAGAGAAGGGAACAGAAAGGATCTTAAGGAGACAGAGGCTGAGGGTAAGATATAGTGAGAGCAAAGAACGGGGTAAAATTGTTAGAGAGTGCAAGTTTAGAAGGGATTAGGAAGGGAGAGAGGGGGAGAGTGAGCAGTAGAGCGAGAGAGAGAGAGAGAGAGCAAGAGAGAGAACCCAGCCGGCAGCAGGTGGAGATGACATCATTTCCACTGCAGCAACACTGCACCACTATTTGAACAAAGACACATTGCAATCCACTAATGCTGAAAACCTCAGCCAGCAATCTCACACATGCTAGGCTATTGGAGGTCTGTTCCCAGAGTTACCTGATATAATTGGGATTGCATAATAAAACCACAGAAATAATAAGAAAATAAGACCACAGATTATCATTTTTTTTTAAATAGTTAGTTTATTTGCAGAGGTAGATTTGGATACACTAAAGGGTTACCAGTTACAGTTAATAAATAAGACTACCTTCTGCTGTAGGAGGAGATCTATCTTGAGGTTTTATTCATTTTGTATCTGTTATTTTCTTACCTGCTCTTATCCTATTTTCGACTTTGATGTTAACTTGAAATTACATTGTTTTAATTCACTAGTGTCATTTTCTTTGTTTTATTGTTTTTATTGCTTCTGTATATTTTCATGATGTTGGAGAGTACTTTGAATTCTTACAATTCCAGAAACTTGTTGTATAAATAAATATATTACCCTTACTTTTATCATTGTATAAAATCGAGTGTTGCCGGTATTCACTTGTATTCACTTAGGAATGCCAGAATGTCTAGTCATTCCCTAAACCTATAATTCGATTAGAAGTTGTTTTTTTCCTTATGAATACGTCCCTTTATTTGTGTCTGTCCCCAGGCAGGAAGACACTGGAAACCCACACAGGGGGCTCATTCACATTGACAATTAGATTCAGTAGATATTTGTAGTAATACATTTGCTGTAAAGGCATACATTTAAACATGTACACATGTGGCTAATGATGGCATATAGGATAAAGTCAGACGCAAAGAAGGGAATCAATCTCGTGTGCTTGCTGCTGCTAATGTTGCTATCTGCCAGTTGAGCTACAGAGGCTGAAAAGTTTTTTTTAATTATTATTATGACCATGGATGTGAAGCCTGATCTGTCTGTGTCTACCTACCCACCCTCAGATAACCAATTCAGAATGTCCATCCTGGAGCGTCTGGAGCAGATGGAGCACAGGATGGCCGAGATGGCCAGCCAGCAGCAGGCCAGTGGAGGATCGTCTGAGAGCGGAGGAAGTGGTGGAAACAGCAGTGGCAACCAGTCACAGGTATTTTACCTTCAGAAGTAAATATTCTAAGGAATATGTTAAGTACCATTGAAATGCATTGCTGGTACCATTTGTAGGATATGGGCAATGGCCCATCATCCAACCGCGTCAGTCTTTTCATGGATTCTTTTGACACACACTTTTAACCCTTGAACTATCCCGTCCAGGGCCAGGATATTGGAAAGACCCAGGCAGGAAGCTCCTTTGAGGGTCGTGTGGTGGTGGTTTGTGAGAAGATGATGAACCGAGCCTGCTGGGCCAAATCCAAGCATTTGATCCACTCCAAGACGTTTCGTGGCATGACCCTGCTTCACCTGGCTGCAGCACAAGGCTACGCCACACTCATCCAGACCCTCATCAAGTGGCGGTGAGGAGACTGAGACACACAGACACAGAGACATTGTCTGGAAACAGATTGTTATTTAACGTCTCAACATAAGCAGTTATACAATACAAGAATGAGCATAAAAACACAGATGTTTTAGAATAGGTTTTGTAAGTGAAATACGTTAAAGGCTGAATTCAGGTGTTCAACTCATGATATTTTATTTGACATCCTCTTGCCCACAGCACAAAGCACGCCGACAGCATTGATTTGGAACTGGAGGTGGATCCTCTGAATGTGGATCATTTCTCCTGTACTCCCCTAGTAAGTAACGGGATGGTGGTGGGAGATACAAGTGACATGGAAAACAAATCCAATGATTCTAATATTTAGATATTCTAATTCTAATATTAACTACTTCTTAAAAAGGACTCTTAGTGCATCTGATCTTCTCATCTTAGTTCAGGGAAAAAATGTGGGAAAAAAAAGTTTCAGTCCCTGATTAGACCTGTTGACGTTGTCCTTCCAGATGTGGGCATGTGCCCTAGGCCACGTGGAGGCGGCGCTTCTCCTGTACAAGTGGGACCGACGGGCCCTGGCCATCCCCGACTCTCTGGGCCGCCTGCCGCTGGCCATTGCCCGATCACGTGGCCACACCCGCCTGGCCGAATGCCTGGAGCACCTCCAGAAGGACGAGCACCAGCGGCCGTCCAGCCCCAGCCTGCCCTTCTCCCCCGGGTCGGAGGGAGCGCACACAGAGAGCTGGGTGGAGGTGTGGGGAGGAGAGACCTTGTCAAGCAGTCTGAGGGGAACAGCACACACCAGCAGCTCCAGCTCCACTACCAACCAAGGTAAAGTGCAACCGGTCACCCTCTGAGGGGAGCAAATCTAATCCCAAGTAGATGAGAGTTGGGAAAGCTTGCAATACAGCTTTGGTAATCATTTATTCTGACCCTGGGTTTCACGTTAAACAAACAGGTTTTTTGGTTGACGATTGCTTTTTGGTCTGGGCAAACATACCAATACTTATATCCTACTGTTGAAAGCTGTTGATTAGCAAGGCTGTGTGCACTTAGCAGATACAGCAGTAAACTAGTGGATATCATGTGGAGACAGATCGGAACACACTGATTCAAAAGCGAATGGTGGATGTACAGTTTGTTCAGCCTCACTCTATGCTGTGCCCATAAAATCCAAGCAGTATTGTTTCACAAGTCCTTTTTTTTCAAATAGATCTAAGAAGACCCAGGTCTGAGCCCTCCTGCTATTATGTTGGCGAGGCTCAAGGGGACGGCCCGGTCACCAAGAAACACAAGCCTAATCCTGAGGCTGCCTCTCTAGGCGTGGACCAGCTGACTCAGAGGCCCAAATCCAGTCCCCCTAAAGCACCCCGAGAGAGTGGGTCCGACAGGGACGTCAGAGATGGGGGGCAGCCTGGAGCCAGGCAGGGGGGCTCTTCTGGCCGTCTGAGCTGGAAAACAGGATCAGGCAGAAAGGGGGCTGGGGCCTCTGGAGGCGGCACCCTGGGGAAGGAGAGGCTGGCCAGTCGGCTGAGGATGCAGGAGGCCTCTGGGACTGGAGATGTTTCCGAGATGTTTCTTTCCGGTCAAGAGAACATGGAAAACACAGAGGACCTTCAGGTATGGACAGCAATTGAACATGAAGGATTGTGGAGGTTTTTCATCCGCTCCATCCTCCAATGTTTAAGACTCCTCAATGAAATACTGAAATATACTGAGCTGTTTGAAATTCACTAGCCATGCTAAAGAATATCAAACCAAAACAGACCTCTGTTTTTGAAAATAATCTAAATCCAATACGTTACAAAGGAACCTTTGTGAATTTCTCATTGTTTCACAGATGAACATGATGACTCTGGCTGAACACATTATTGAGGCCACACCTGAACGCATCAAGAGAGAGAACTTTGTCCCAAAGGACACCACACCCATCGACAGTGCTGCAGTCAACAGCACAGTGAATTGGTTGGCCAGTTACCTTGGTGATGCAGAACGGTGAGTTCTGATACCCCACAGCAAGAGAGCGAGAATGTGTATGTGGCTCTGCCCAAGTAATGTAGCTGACTTGCATTAATTGAAAATGACTTTAAAAAGTTCTCACAAAGGTGAAAAGTAACAGTTCTGGTGTCCATCCTAGGTTCCCCTACAACAAACTGGCCGGCACCATCCCTGGGCTGGGCTCCTGCTCGTCCAGCGGAGCCTCGGACCTGGAGGGCTCCCTGGGGAAGCTGGGCCTCCCCTCCCTGGCAGACTGGACAGCCTTCCTCAGCGTCTCTCACAGCAAAGCGGAGGAGGACCTGGCCCAGCTGGCCCTGAGTGACCCGGAGCAGAGGGAGCTGTACGAGGCTGCTCGGCAGGTCCAGAGCACCTTCCGCAAGTATAAGGTAGGCTTGTGGATGAGTCCAAAGCCACTATGTGTCCTCAGAAACATTGTACCTCTCTGTAGTAGTCTGTGGTCAACAGTGCTGTCTCCCTTGTTCTGGTGTTGGTTGTTGGTCTTGGCTTTCTGTCATGTGGAAGTGGTTTCATTTTTTTTGGTTCTGCAGACGTGGAGGTTTACCAAGGCTTCACTTCTCACTCCTTAAGACTTGTTGGACTGCAGGGTTAACAGCACCCTTCTGTCCTCCGTGCTCCAGATTTTGATTTAATGTGTTCAATTGTCATCAGTGGTTTGGTTTCCAGATCAGATCAGTCACCGGTAGTTTGTAGAGCATGGGCAGAGCTGCTTGAGACTAGCATGGCCTGCTAATGAGGAATGACTTGCACCGCTGTTTCTCTGTGTCACCTCTGCTTCTGCTAAAGCGTGTCCCCCGTGCTGATATCCCCTGTTGTGATATCTCCCTATTTTCATTTCTCCAGATATCTCATGATGAGAGGAAGTTCTGCATTGGTCAGGATCTCTTCTCTCTTGTCCCTGCCCTTTCTCTGTCCGTCTCTGCTTCTGTGTTTCAGAGTCCCCAAATGACACAACTGGATCTCGGGACAAGATGGACCCTGCCTTTCATGTCTCTGTATCAATGCTAATTTTTCCTCTCTCCCCTCCTCTCTCTCCCTCCTTTCCCGCCTGTCTTCCTCTGTCCTCCCCTCTCCTGCAGGGCCAGCCACTCCGCGAACGGCAGGATGTGGCAGCCGCTGTTATTCAGCGCTGTTATAAAAAATACAAACAGGTATGGATTAGAAAACTGACTATGTTCCTCCTTCAGCACCAGATACCAGACAATAGCTATAGCTACTGACCAAATAAGGTCAGTATAGGGTCTGCAGTTCCTTTGTAACTGATCATGGTTCACATACAGCGTCATTACAAATGCAGTACACCAAATGCATCATGTCTTCACACCCTCCCTCTTTCTCTCTCAAGCTGACCTGGATAGCCTTGAAGGTAATGGGATGCTTTCCTTAAGAAAATGAAAAAAGTATTTCAAAGTGGAATTTATTCATTCTCTGTTCGGAGACTTATGAACTGCTTCTGTTTAAATACCAGGAGGCTAACAACCAAAACGTTGCCAACAAAAGAAATCTCTTAGTAACCGTTCTCCCCCTCCAACTCTGCTAGTATGCACTTTATAAGAAGATGACGCTGGCCGCCATCCTGATTCAAAGCAAGTTCCGCAGCTACCACAAGCAGAAGAAGTTCCAGCAGAGTCGGCGCGCGGCCATGCTGATCCAGCAGTACTACCGCAGCTACAAGGAGCTGGGCCGCCCCAACCTCCCCAGCCGTGGCCGCACCTCCGCCCTGGTGCAGCACAAACTCAGGTTAGCCACCCCCTATACCTCTACACCTCTGTCCTTATACCAAATTCGGCAAAAGAGAAAGTCAGAATGTAAGCAAAGTAAAATGGCTTTTTAATAAAGCTTCTGAAGCATGAAAACTATGCATGTGGTGGAGCTGGGTATCTATTTCCACATTTAGATCTCTCTGTGTGTGTGTGTGTGTGTGTGTGTGTTCCAGAAGCAGTCTGTGGACAAAGAGGCAAGACCAGGCTGCCAGGAAAATTATGAGGTTCCTCCTGAGATGTCGCCACAGGTGAGCATCAGCGCCGTTTTTGCTTTTCTTCCTTTAATAAAAAATATCTTCAGTGATGTCTGCCTTGATGGACTAAGTACAGGAGTCCATCATGCACAGACATTGGCATGTCTGTAATCTAGTAGAAACACTGTTCAAGTTGTGACACTGAGCATGACGTTTAAAAACTTTAGCAGCAAGACTCAAAAGGGTTCAGAATTACATGACCCAGGAGGTCACTGTGTCATCAGCCTCATATTGGTTTATTGGGGATGGTTAAGGGATCCATCTAGCATAGCACAGATCTGTAGAGACTCCTCCCTGTGTTGTTGTGCCCTCTCCCTCTCCTTCCTACCCCACCTCACAGTGCCCTGTGTGTGCTAATAGCTGTCTGGTGTTGTTTTACTGTTTATGCTAAGCCCCTTGATGGACCATAGACTGTTCAAACGGGTGAGTGCAGTGTCAGCAACTCAAAGTTTATGCCCCCTCTATACGTCTCCCTTAAGTCAACTCTTCTCTCTTCCTCGTAGTTGAGTTTCATTCATTTTCTCTCTTGCTGTCTAACTTCCTCTCCATCTCTTATCCTCAGGAAGGTCTCATTAATCGCTCTTGCTGTGATTTTCTGTCTCTCCGTCTGTCTGTCTCTCCGTCTGTCTGTCTGTCTGTCTGTCTGTCTGTCTTCACTCTCTTTCTCTGATGGTCATTTCTCTCTCTCTGAACTCCATCTCTACTCCATACTCCCCTCCTCCTCCTCCTCCTCTCCCTCCAGTTTCTCTTGCTTACTGCTTGCTTGCATGTCGGCTGCCTGCTGGAGCCGCTGTAGATTGAATGCAAGAGGGGGGGGGGGGGGGGTCAGGTTGATCAGCTTTAACGAGGCACTAGGAACTTAGTGCTCCCCTCTTTATGCTGGTTTATCACCCTCTCATGTTCTTCCCCGCTGTCTCTCTGTCGCCATGACGATGACGCTTCTGGGAGCACTAAGCAATGGACTGCCAGATAGTGGCATTTGCATTTGCATGAGTTGCCAAAAGAGATGGAGGCCTTGCTTTGGTCCAGGGGGCATGCTGTGTTAAATGATGTCAATACTTGTTTGGCTGCCTGTTTTTTTTACTCTAGTCTTGTATATGATTCTGGGGTCTGCTGGGTGTGACAGGGAATGTGTGGGTGCTCCTACCTTCACAAGTCAAACCAGTGTGGTCTGCTGTAGCCATTATAACATTGACAACCTAAGGATCATCCCTATCAAATGTGTCTAACATTCATAAACAGTGTTCAACAGGGAAGTTGGAAGTTATTTTTGCTGTATTTTCCTCTTGTAAACAAATATTTCTTATGGCTTACTTTGTCTTGGTGTAACTAATGTTCATAGTGAGGTAGTTTGCAGTATTAAATGAGGTAATGTGACAAAATACAATGAATCCCATATTGGCTCTTTTCATCATTGCATAGGAGTTAGCAGTCCAATGACATTTTGAAGGTTAGAGGAATCTCTCCATACATTTGTGATGATACAACCTAATCCTTCTTTCCACAACACCACTGCAGCACTTTTTTTTTTAACTGTATTTGGACAAGGGTATAATAATACAATCATAACGTAATAAATCCATCAAGTTTGTTTTAACTTCAACAGTGACATGACATTTTGTTCTGTATTGCCATAAAGTTCCCCCAACTAGTGTGTGTGTGAGCAGCGGGTATCCGTGACTAACATCTGTGCTTCCTGTGTCCTCTGTGTGCTCTGCTCTTCTGTCCCACCAGGGCGAGAGAATTGAGAAAGGCCAAGGAACATGAGAGCTGCCCGCGGAGCCCTTCCACAGTGTGACATCTCTCAACACTTCCCTTCGTCCTTTTTGTCCCTCTTTCTACCAGAGATGAACATTTTACAACGAGGAAAACAAAGTTCTGTATACAACAAAAAAAAAAAAAAGGATACATGCGATTACTACTACTTACAGCTGTCTACCACAGCTACAGCATCTTTTTTTTCTCTTTCTATTGAGGGGAACTTGAAAATTCTGTAAAACGGAAGACTCTTCTGGGGAAATATAATATTCAATCCATGGCATTTTTGCACTCTTCATAGATTTTTTTTTCAAAGAGCAAAAAAAGAAAATCAAGAAACGGACTGAAAAAAACGAAAGGATTAAAGAAAGGAATACCGAATTGAAGACACATCTGAGGTCAAAGGTGTTTTTTGGTAGCAAGTGTAAGATATCTAATGGAACATGAGTGTTTTCAGATGGAAATGACTTTGCATAAACATGCATAATCATGCTGGAACCTGCTTCTGATAACATTTTCTAAAAAAAAAGAGGGGAAAAAATCTATTTGAAACAAACAAAAAAACACCATAAACCAAATGAACTGCCTCATCTCCTCGATCATATGCATGCAATTATTTTCCATAGGCTCAGTGTATGAACTTCACAAATCTTTGTTTCTGACAAAGCCACCCTCTTGTTCAGTGGAAGGGGGTAGGCTACAGATGAATGTAGGAGGGGTCGGAGCAAAGAATGAGTGGGGTGTGGAGTGCCTGTGTCAAATTCTGTGTCTTTTTGGGGGGGCGTGGGGTGATGTTGAGTGGGAGGGGTCAGACAGAAATGGGGTTATCCCTTGTTTTTATTTTTTTTGTGTGTCTGTATGTGTGTGTGTGTGTGTCCGTGTGTGTGCACTGACTTTTTAACAAATCCTTTTCTTACTGTCACCTCGCCGCTGGCCTGACTTTGTGAGTCCTGTGTTTGTTGACTTTAACCTAATGCATGTGTTTGAGCGACAACAGCTCCTGCATGCTGATGTAACAGTTTGTGTTTTTGAGTTCTTATTTTTTATAATGTGGCGTCGTTCTCACACTCCCCGTTGACTGCTACTTCTCTTTCCGACGATGACCTTTTAGTACAGATCTTACCAGTGTCATGGAAAAATGCCACTGTCATGGGAAATGACATGTCATGATTAGTTTTGTATCTTGCGACTTTGTTTTTGCTCAAATTTGTACTTTTCATATGTTTGTTTTCATTTCCGAATATCTTTGCTCATGTTAGTTATTTCTAGAGTTTTCTAGAGGTCAAATCTTTTTTGTGCCACAAAGCCAATATTTTTGCTAGTTGCCATCTTTGTTGTGCTGTGGTGTGGTATCAATAGTTATCATTGTTGCTGTCATTTTATTTTGATGAACTCTTGAAAGCCAAAAAAAAGGCTTTTGGGGGAAGGATCACATAACATTGCCTTGACTTCTTAAAGACTTTCCAAAAGGTCCCTACTTAAGCTCTCACTGGAGATGAAATATCCATATTTTTGACTACTGATCGGCCTCTGTACATAAAGAATTGATGTGAGGATGCATGGAAAGCCAGAACCTTTATCTGAAAAGGATTGTATTTAAGAAAATATATTATTTTATTCACAAAATGGGGTAATAACATGATAAGAGACAAAAACAAAAATATATTGTATAGTTTTGTTCGAACGCCCAAGAGGTATGGTTGTACTGTTTGTACATAATGTAAATATCTGATGCAAAGACAGAGCCATGTGCATGAGTCCTGACAGACACAAAATATGTTTAAAAAAATGACATTAGTGACTATAATCTGTAAAATGAACTCCAATGATTTCACTGCAACATGTTCTTTCCTTTTTTTCTTTCTTCGAGGAGCATTAACTGAAGCATGCCATTTCTGCAGAATAAGGAAAAAAGAAACAATTTAGAGTTAGGGGAAGGCAAATGAATCCTACCAGAAGTGATTTATTTCCTTGTTTATCTGTTTTGAGCTACCACATATATTGAACCATTTTTATTTGCCAATGGTGCCCAGCAATGTGAATACTCTATAGATAAACAGGAGATTATTTAATCTTTATGCTCAATAACAAATTATCACAAGAATACAAGACTTTAAATCACGATACCTCATCCTGATGCCTCATTTTCACCATCATGTTGAAAGATCTTAATGATTTACCTAAGAAAGAAAGCACTCAAGGTTCTCCCCACTGGCAGTAAGAGCAATCAGTCAACATATAAGACCTCCCTGTCCCACAGTTAATGCTGAACATGAAAGATGTCGCTCTGAGCATCTTTAACTAGTGTAACATTGTGCAACTCAAAAGCGAGGAAAATGGGGTGCTGTAATATGTTTTGGTGCTAGAATATGAGGACTGTCCATTAGGGAGACATCACTGCTGAATATGAGGACTGTCCATTAGGGAGACATCACTGCTGAATATGAGGACTGTCCATTAGGGAGACATCAGACAACAGAAGCCAAGATGAAATCATCACTGAGCAGAATGTAGTGAAAATGCACCGCAAAATTAAATGGAACTTAAGGTTTGATTTCATTCACTTGATATGAATGTCTGTCCCCAATAAACTGGTTTTATTTCCAGGATTTTTTTTGTATTCAATCATATATATTGATTTATCCCCAAACCCCTTTCCTGCAAACCATCACAAGGCAGTGGTCCATCACTTTTGTTTGGAATACATTGAGAATGGGCTTGATGTAGCTGGGCATGTCAGAAGGATTGGACTGCAGTCAATTCCGATTGGATAGGAAAGGATTTGGGGCTCTGTGTTGAAGCCTTCAACATGAGCCAGAACGAGAGCGTACAATTATAGAGCAGTAGTTTGCCTGCAGAGTATGATAACACTACGGTGATGACAACTGGAATGAGAGAAGCTAGAATTAAGAGTTCCTGAGCTTCGGGGCTGATTAAATCTTCATTAAATCTCTTATTCATTTGTTGCTTTTTATTTGTCTGGATTGTATTTCTCACATTGGTCTCCTGCTAAACGTTTAGTTTATAAGTGTCTTATTGGTTTGCTCTTCATTTTGTTTTCAACATATGTTACTGTGACTTGTTTATGTAGAAAGTGCCTAATACTTAAGGACAAGCCAACATCAGGATCTTACATATTTGTCTGTAGTGGGGTCAGTTTCCTCTTAAGTGTATATGGCCATTAGCCTGGTGTAACCAGACCCACGTTTACCTTGTGAATAGATAGGGTCTGGCCACGCCTCATTGGGGACTGTTTTCAGTCCTTGCATCCTAATGAGCGTAGACAGGTTCATTTTGAAACCATTGGATCAGCCTTTAACCAATCGGCATTGACCACTGTGGGATTGCTATACTTCCTACTTCGTCACTAATGCTGCAAGCTTATATATTTAGCCGTTTCCCAAACCCTGTTGGCTGTTAATAAACAATGCCTTTGCCCTTGATTAATACATTTACACATTCTTCTTGCTCCAGCTTCAATTCTTCGATGTTTGTTAGCATTGCTACAACTGTTTGTATCGCTTCGTTTAGCTCTAGCACTGCCACCAATGTTGTAACTACATTTCAAACAAAACGCTTTAGTTCAACGTCATCACACTTAGCCACCCCCAATGGTCACTGATCAGAGGCAGAATGGCCCAGCGATCAATCTTGCAAACAGAGATTCCAAACTATAATCACAGCGAAAACTGAGCTATGAGCAATAAGCGGGCGAAGCCAGGCTATATGGCGATATATAGCAGAGGAAAATCTTAGACACCATTGGGATGAAAATAAATTAGATCTGCTTTTTCAGCCCACAGCTTGATTTATTTCTCTCAAAAGCCTGTCTGAAGTATGACTAGACTTTTCTCTCTTAGATACAGATTGCTGCCAGTTTGCCAAGTGCCCATAAACCTCTTTTCACTCATGTCACTGCCCTCAAGTCATGTGGATTATGGAGTCACTTGTATTTCTAGAGATTCAATCCCATTTTCATTAATCCTATCACTGATTCCAGGAGGCCATATCTTATTATGTTCTGAAAATGGTGAAATCTTTCAGAAACTTGCAGAGAAGAGTCTCTGATTGACCGTGCAACACTTTGCACCAAACATATCTCATTTTCCCACAAAACCACTCAGGCTACCCATAGACCTGAGAGAGAGTATGAGCTTGATGTCATGGAACAGGGATTTATGTTTGCTTTGCCAGTGCCGAAATCAGGAGGGCTTGAAAATTCTTTTCCTGATTTGGCTCACAGTCATTTCACTCCCACCCGGGTACCTGGGGTTCAGATGTTCTTCCAATTCTGCGACATGCATGCGCACCTTCAGGATTTCACTGGGCATCGGCCTACACACACACACACACATACGAATCCACATGACCACTGAGACACATTCACATCAGGGTTGCTGCTTTTCTCGGCCACACAATGCCACATACAATAGCTCAAGCTATAGGTCACTCTGTACAGGGCTCCCTTAGAGATATGGGCAAGCTTGTGTCTTATATTTCACTCAGGGTTTAAGAGGGAGCAGGGTGACGCCTTGAGGAGTACGCTGGGGAGTGCGGGGCTGGGTTCAGTCACTTGCTCCCAGGCATCAGGGGACGGGCTGGGGCACTGGGATCACTGGGTGTGGGTGGGCGGAGGATTGGGAGTGAGATCAACCACCTCATATCACCCAGAAACTTTGATTTTTTTTTTTATCACAAAAATCAAAGTTGATTGACATAGGTGGCAGGAGCTGCAGATATTGACAACAGTAGTAAGTAAGTAGTGAAGCACTGCCAAATCTGCACAGGGATGACAATGCTCCGAGGTAAACCTCAGTATTTATTGAATAGATAGATAGAATGATACAAAACTCTTTGGTGTAGTGTTCTCCATTTATGGTATACATTGTTTTCCAACTTCATCCCTCTGTCTCGGCTGGCGGAACATGACACTAGCAGTGCCACGTTCGTTCGTTCAGTTCCCAGGGAACACTGATGTATGTACTGATAAATGTATGCATCCATTGCACTCTAAGTCACTTTGAGTAAAGGCGTCCTCTAAATCACTGAACTGTAAATTTAAAACGTAGGGTGTAATGAAGGGGTAGCAAGCATTTTTACCAGACTATCCTAATTTTTACCCCTTGTTTATCCCAAAATGATGTGACACAATTAGAAATTCAATCCTAGCCGTTTCTAAAAAAAACACATCTAAAGTCTATTATCGATTTCAAGTGATATATATGGCCACTGATTGTTTTTTCTCTGCATATGAACTGACCTCCTCATTCAGATGATCAAGCAGTTTCAGATGATGACTATGTCTGTTCCATGTAGCTGGACATGTCATAGTCTACTGACCTAGAGACCTAGTCACTATACTGTTTTACTAGAGCTGAATAAATGGGGCAGTCATACTCTAATAGGCAACTGGAAAAGGCAAAACTCATTTGAGAGGACAGTGCATTCTGTTCTTTCTGTTCTGACTCCTGCCCAACTGAACCTCAGAGAAAAAAAGGAATACAAGCTGGGATGAAAAAACACCCTCAAAAGCTCAAAGGCTTTTCACATACATACAAAGCAATAAACACTCCCTGTCACTGAAGAGGTGATCTTTGGGTCTTAGGAGCTGTGAGAGATAAACGGTTTTGGTGAAAGAATGCAGAAAAAAAAATTGTAAGAATACACTAAGTTCACTTCTTCTTATGCAATTACCACATCAGCAAAGCCAGGTGTTAAGTGGTATATGGAGATGATTTCATATAACCTGACCCCTAAATGCACGTTTTCATCATTTTCAAATGAAAAGAAAAATAAAGCTAAGCTACTGACCCTGCTCTTTTAGAAGGCATTGGGCAATCAAAACTCTGCATGCAAAGCTAGTATTAGACCTATGTTTCCCCCATTTATTTCTCTCAAGTGTCCTCTCTCCTCTCATGACCGGCTTTCTCCCCTCCCACTGAGTTTTCATGTTAGGTTTCCCCTTGACTGTCTCTCTCTGTCCCTCTTGTGGATTTAATTTCGTTTTTTGTAACTTTGCATGTAAGAGCATCACTGAATCGTTGGATATGTTTAAAAGAAAAAAAAAAAAAAAAGAAGAATATTCAGCTGCTGAAGCCATGCAAAACATTTTGAATTGCCCTTAAAATATGGAAAATGTTTTCTGAATGCTTTATATAATTTCTGCTGTAAAATAAAGTCTTAAAAATAAGAAGATGGTTATTATGCTGTGTCTGATGTTTTTACAGATGAGGGCATTTGCAACATTATGTGCTTTGGAAGTCTGACAAGAGAATGTTTGATGTCCACATAATTTTAAGCTCTGTGCCAGTCTGTGCCAGTCTGTGCCATATTGTTTGTGAATCAGTCAGTCATGCCCTAAGACGTGACAGGATAATGCCAGGTCTTGATCACCTGGGAAGTTAATTACAAGGGAGTGATGATTCACTTTTAATGGGATAAATCCAATGCTTAGATTATAACATCTTCTAATTTTTTTTTTTTATCGGAAATTTTTAATTGAAATGTCAATTTAGGCAACCAAGTAGGCTACGCACACCTTCCTCTGAAGTCTTCTGGAGATATCCACTCTAACAGCCTTTTGATAGTCATAGAATCAGCACCAGAACCACTCAATACTCAGTGAGTCACACACAAGGGTCCCATAATAAACTGACTACATTTCACCCTAGGCAGACAAGAGTGACATCTGGTGGACGACTCTACTTACGGGACCAGAACAGTGTCAAAACCCATTAGAATAGAATATATTTATTTGTCATTGCACAAGTACAACTAAATTAAGGTAGCAGCTCTCAGACACAAAAACAATAAAAATATAGATTGAACATATATATATACATATTTACACTATAAAAACACAAGACATATAACACAACAGAGAGACAAATACAGGTCAGTTTTGTGCATTGTTAAGTGCTATGATGGCTCTGGAATAGAAGCTGTTTCTCAGCCTGTCTGTTTTTGCTATGATGGTCCTAAAGCGTCTCCCTGAGGGCAACAGTTCAAATAGGTGGTAACCAGGGTGTGTTGAGTCTCTGAGGATGCTGTGGGCTTTTCTGAGACAGCGTGTTTTATAAATGTCCTCAAGAGGTGGAAGAGAGCAGCCAATTACTTTTTGCGCTGTGTTAATGACCCTCTGGAGTACCTTTCTTTCTGCTGCCGTGCAGCTGGCAAACCACAGCGAGATGCCATAGCTTAACACTGACTCCACATAGCAGCGGTAAAAGGACACTAACAGTTTCTTTTTTAATTTGTTCTTCTTGAGTAACCTCAGGAAATACAGCTGCTGTTGTGCCTTTTTCAGCAGTGCAGTGGTGTTTCTGGTCCAGGAAAGGTCCTCCTCGATGTGAGTGCCCAGGAAGCTGAAGTCTGATACCCTCTCCACTCTCTCCCCATTGATGGCAATAGGCTGCATGTCCGATTTTTTCCTCCTATAGTCGACTATCAGCTCTTTTGTCTTGGAGGTGTTGAGGACAAGATTGTTCAAGGTGCACCATGTCGACAGCCTTTGCACCTCCTCCCTGTATGCAGTCTCATCTCCTCCTGAGATGAGTCCCACCACAGTTGTATCATCTGCAAACTTAATGATGGCATTGCTCGGGTTGGTGGGGGTGCAGTCATGGGTATAGATGGTGTAGAGTAGGGGGCTCAACACGCAGACCTGTGGGGAGCCGATGCTGATGCTGAGAGCTGAGGAGAGATGGGATCCTACTCTAACCCTCTGGGAGCGGTCTGTCAGGAAATTTCTGATCCAGTAGCAGATTTGCTGTGAGAGCCCTAAGTCCATCAGTTTGGTGACCATTCTGCTTGGTATGATCGTGTTGAAAGCAGAGCTGAAATCTATAAAGAGCAGCCTGGCGTAATTCCCTCTCTGTTCCAGGTGTGTAAGTGTGGTGTGGAGAGCCGTGGCAATAGCATCTTCTGTAGCCCTGTTTGCTCTGTATGCAAACTGGTGGGAGTCAAAAGTGGGTGGCAGGCTTGTTGTGATGTGACTCCGGACTAGTTTCTCAAAACACTTCATGATGATAGGTGTCAGTGCCACTGGTCGGTAGTCGTTAGGGGTGCTGGCAGTGGTCTTTTTTGGTAGAGGAATGATTGTGGAGGACTTCAGGCAGGGTGGAATCAAGCACTGGGATAGGGACTGATTGAATATGAATATGTCAGTGAACACACCAGCCAGTTAAATTAAAGAAGTGATCGTCATATCCTCGGTCTGCCGAACAGCACAGCCCTTGACTTGCTGTGTCTGGTTATAACTGTTCCCTAAACCATGTCATTCATTTTCAATTTACACCTATTCACCTTTTTTTCAAATGTCAGTGCCCTTTAAGTCACATTTATTCACTATGCATATGTGTGCGATGATTCATGGGTAATGTAGGGCGAAGTCGAGTTAGTTGGTTTAGGTATCGCAGAAATGATACGGGTACTGTTATAGAGGGGGTTCGGGAAATGTGTAATCACTGAGGGTCATCCGATTAGAATGGAAAAGAATGGAGACTTGGATATTCAGTTTGATTCTTCACTCTTTGTATTGCATTAACAACAATGAATGGGATAAATTGTAGGTGGGTGTATGTTTGTATGTGTGTGTGTGTGTGTGTGTGTGTGTGTGTGTGTGTGTGTGTGTGTGTGTGTGTGTGTGTGTGTGTGTGTGAGTGAAAGTAAAGTACAAACAGAAAATATACATTAATACACAGCCCTGTAGTAGCCTACCATTTAAATAATGAATTATACAGGGAACTAAAGGTAATAATGTAACCTCTTCAGCAATGCCATGCTACTGGCTTAATCTCAGATCAACAAGGGCATGTACACTAAATGAAAGACCGCTCAAAAGTTAGCATAGGTAAACCCTGTAACACTCGTATTTGTACGTTAGCAGCTTATGCTAAGCGAGTTCACGAACAGTGCATCATGCTAGATTAATTAGGTGACAGTGCTCGTAACAATTATGAGAAAGCTAAACTCTAACAAACACATAATGACAAGGTAGGCTACAAAGTCAAACTCACGTGTACATGGACGCACACAACTTCAACAAAGTGCAACGTTCAATTATGTGAAAATATGCCCGAAGTTAACTGCTACTCCATCTAAATATGCAGTGTAGCGGTATCAAAACATTGCACCGTGAGAAGTGGAGTCACATGACCAACGCAATTACCAAATATGGTCATTTACCGAAACATGGTCTGTCTGGGCAATCTAACGACAGGTACTGAGCAACGACATGGTACAAGCATTCGATTTAGACTGCGTCTTTCCTCAGTAGGCTAGAAGGAAAACATTCCGTAATGTTTTAGCTAGACCTCAGATAATATGAACGTGTTCACCGTTCAAATTCATTATTTGTCATGAAGTTGCGTTCAGTTCATCGTTCTCATAAAAATTAACGTGTTCAATGAACTCGTTCTTTTGAACGCGTTCATGCACAACACTGACTGTATACCTCTATTTTTGCAAAGTTTAGTGTTTAATTGCAAAAGAAAAGAAAATTGTATGACACCTCGTACACATAAAATACAGTAAATATGAAATTCAGCTATATGCCTCAAGACAGCTCTATGCTAAATGTTCTGTGGTACACTATAGCACAACAAAAGTGTGCAGACACTTTTGTTTCCCAGTACAGTAAGTGAAACAACACATGAGACTACCACTAGAAGTGTCCTGCAGCCCTAATGCTGATCCGTGATGACATTTTTAAGAATTTACAGTACTACAACATTCTCCCTAGCTTTGAATCTTTAGAAAAAATCTTTAGCACATCTTATCCACCCATAAAATACCCCCATTCCACAAATATTTCAAGGCAAGCTGTTGTCATGACACCAAGAACATTTTGAAGTTTGCATTGTGGATACCAGGTGTGATCAGTGGTACAGTGGTTAGTGTTGTTGGCTAAAAAGTAGCAGACCTGGGCAATGCAAGATTGACTGGACAGTACCGGTCTGTGCTGGGGTGTACCAGTCTGTACACAATAGGTGCACACGATCAGTACCGATCCATACACGACCCGTACACGATCCGAACAGTACAATACAATGTATTTCTACCATTAACATGTTGAACATATAAATCAGTTTGGTGTGTTTATCATATGACCACAGCTCAGTTGTTAAATTTGCGCTTGGTATAATGATTATGGCTATAGCCTGTGTGTGCGGTAGCCAGGCTTGGGGAGTAGGCTAACGGAATATATGGAACAGCAGATACAAAAAAAGGGTAACTGTATTCCGGTACAGTTAAAAAAAAAAGAAGACGTAATTAGATTACATATACTTTTAGCAAAAATTGGGATTATTAACAGGATTACAAATAGATTTTAAAACGCAGAACATTATACTATCATCCACATGCGCACTTTACAACACGTCATGAGAAGACAACAGAGAAAACTACAAGTCCATATGATGACCTCGAGTTCAAAAAATGCTTTCACTGGCTGGAAATATCGACACTATTTTGTCCCCAAAGCTGAAAGAACATAACAGTGCGGTGCACCTTGGCTCCCTGCAGAGAAAATACTGTCGTTGTCCAAGGACTCCACGTCAAATTTCATGAAGCATTTACAGGCAAGACCAACACCGCTAAGGTCTACACAGACATCCACATAGCTAAAAAAAAGTTGGTTAGCTAACCTGTTAGTATTGCTTGCCTACTAACGTAATGAAAAAGGGGGACTGTGATAACTAGAATGATCGTGTCTGGATAAAACACAAAACCCTGACCGAAATATGTTCGTGGCAGTTTAAATGAAGTTTCAGCGTGATGTGTGACAGAGTAACATCTGTTTATTAACAAAGCAAGTTTGTTTACATGTAAGTTAAATGCGCACCTTTACCGCGACTATCACTTAAACAACATTCAAACAGCATTATTAAACTATACTACTATACCATACTACTCTGTAGGCTGAATTTTCATAATGATAAGCAGATTTGTCTTTAAAAAACACTGAGCAGAGGGCTTGGTTTTCCTCATTTATTTTCTAAGGTTACATTGTGCTGTTGACTTACAGAATACGCTTAAGTGAAAGCCATCTTATGATGATTTGAGGTCAGACACGAAGTGAGGGGAGTGAAGGGTTTAAGTAGAGAGGTGACAGGTGTGCGTGATCACTGATCAGTAGCTACTCTGGTGATTGTGAATGAGACGGAGTTGCGTGAGTTGAAGTCGAAGGGGGCGTGGCAGGAGCAGAGTTCAGCGCTGGCGTGACATATATGCACACATCAAACCACAACCACATGGCCCTCATGCCCATTTTCCTTCAGGGCAATAAACTGAACTAGTTCACATTTACTCCCAGGAGGCCCACGCTATATTGCAAAGGGGATTGGGCAAAAAGTGTAAAATCATGCAAGGTATTTGTTTGTAAAAACGGTTAACAGTGAGAGAGTTTTCAACTACGGGTAAGAAAAGTGGGGGCTGACCGGTTTATTTTTTATTTTCAATGGTTCATTCTTCTGTTTTGTCGCAAATGATGTGTTAATAACTAGTAAAATAACTCGGTGAAATGCTGCATTTGGGCCCAAAGAGGATATCCTGACAATCAATACAGTGGCACATAAAAAGTGCTCAGTTTGTTGTCTAACACATAGCTATGAGAATATAGTACATTTTGATATTTGTAGCATACTAAGTTAATTTCCTCAGTAATAAGTAGGACACCCACACCAGATGTTATTTATATAGCACTACTACTGCACAAATGCAGAAAGTATGGTGGTGTGGTGGTGGTGTGTGCCTGTGACGATGTGATCGTCACTACAGATTAGTATGTGCTCTGACTGCCATGCCATCGAGCCTGGCTCTTTGGCGTTGCGGTCAGAGTGCGCGTTTGGCACCCTGTAGACCCGGGTTCGAGTCCGGGTGGGGTGACCACGCTCTCCCTTCGCTACAAATGGTGTCAGAAGTGGGATGGCTCGCTGTGAGGTCATCGGAGGCGTGCCCGTAAAACTGTGTGAGGGACCCCCAGGTCGACCCCTGTGTGAGGGACCCCATAGATGGGTGAAGCACTTGTGTGTGGGGTGCTCTTGATGGGAGAAGTACAGTTGGTGGATTTGCAAGGAATACCTGTGTGCGTGAAGCGCAAGGGTGCGCCTCCCGAAGGTAAGGGCAGTGTGACGATGTGATCGTGACTACAGATGAGTATGTGCTCTGACTGCCATGCCATCGAGCCTGGCTCTTTGGCGTGGCGGTCAAAGTGCAAGTTTGGCACCCTGTAGACCGGGGTTCAAGTCCGGGTGGGGTATACTCACATTGCATGTGAACTCCCAACACTTCTTTGTGACCGACACATCTGACACGCCACTGCTTGGCAGAGATGCTTGTGTGAGACTTAAAGTAGAGACATTAACATGGCGAAATCCACCTCGGACCAAAGAGGAGCTGCTCCAGCGCTATCCCGACATGTTCCAGGGACTGGGTGAATTTCCAGGCATACACCACATCCATGTTGATTCAAAAGGTGCCCCCTGTTGTCCATGGGTGCAGGAAGATCCCATTTGCTGTGCTGGATAGGCTAAAAGACACACTGGCCATTCAAGAAGAGAGAGGTGTGTGTCGCAAGGTAACAAAGCCAACACCATGGGTGAGCAGCCTCGTTATAACTGAAAAGAAAAATGGTACACTACGGGTGTGTTTGGACCCGAGGGACCTCAACAAAGCAGTGCTTAGCCAACACTACTCCATACCCACACCCAAGGATGTACAATGCCAGTTAGCAGGAAAGACCGTGTTCACAATTCTTGATGAAAAGGATGGGTATTGGCAAATAAAGCTTGATGATGAGTCAGCTGACCTGTGCACGTTCAACACCCCCTGGGGGCGGTACCAGTATACGCGCCTGCCGTTTGGTATTAAAAGTGCAAGTGAGGTGTTTCAGCGAACTAATACAGAAAGTTTTGGTGACATTGCTGGAGTCCATATTATTGCAGATGACATGATAATAGCAGCAGCCACAAAGGAAGAACATGATAACATCTTACAACAGGTGATGGACAGAGCCGTCAAGCTGAATGTGAAATTCAATGCTGACCAAATCTAGTACATGGTGAGTGAAGTGAAATACATGGGGCACATCATCAGTGCAGAGGGAGTCAGACCAGATAACGCCAAAGTGGCAGCAATCACAGCAATGCCTCCACCTGGAGACAAAAAGGGTCTACAGAGGTTGTTGGGCATGACACGATATCTTGCCCAGTATATCCCTCACAAAGCCACTCTGACTGCTCCGCTCAGAAGGCTGCTCAGAAAAGATATGATGTGGCAATGGCACCCAGAGCACCAAGCAGCACTTAACAGACTGAAAGCAGCCATCTCCAACACGTCACTGCTAAAGTTTTTCAACCCACAAGAGGAAGTTGAAATACATACCTAATGCAGGGCAAGCGTCCTGTAGCTTTTGCATCCAGAGCCCTCTCTACAGCTGAGCAGAACTATGCTCAGATTGAGAAAGGACTCCTGGCTATAGTGTTTGCACTGAAAAAATGTCACCAATATGTCTACAGCGTCACGGTCAAAGTCCAGTCTGATCACAGGCCCTTGGAAGCTATAGTCACCAAGCCCATTGGCAAAGCACCCGCCCCCCTCCAAAGAATGCTACTCCAGATACAAAAGTAACATGGCGGTAGCTGACACGCTCTCCAGAGCTGTCCCACCAAATGCCAGGCAAGAAGACTGTGAGATGGGGGACGAAAGGGTTGTATATGACATCAGTGCAATGACTCCTCTGGATGGGTCTGTCATGGAGCAACTGAGAGCAGCGACAGAGACAGACCGCGAGATGCTGACATTGGTGAGTCTTTACAAGCGAGGGTGGCCACACAGGAAGAAGTGCCTTCCACTAGAAGCACAGTAGGGCTGTCAACGAATATTCTAAATTCGAATATATATTCGAATAGTTGTTAAAAACAGAATTTCGAATGTGAAAATTAATATTCAAATGTGAAAAAAAAAAAAAAAAAACACAACCTTATAGCAGCGGCGCGACTGTCTCCTTTGCGGGTGGGTGCGCGCCTGAGGTCAGGGACAGGTCACAGGAGTCGCACTGTCTGGCACAGCGTCACTGCTGACAGTTGACTTGCGGGGAAGATGGCAGAAAGTGCAGAACCCAGCTTGACCGCAGCAGAGAAAGTGATTGTAACCCCCTAAAATCTAAAGAGTGATGTCTGGAAATATTTCGGATTTTGGTCAGTTGATGGTAAACTTGAGCCTACAGCTAAAGTAGTGTGTAAGCTATCTATGTAAGCTAGAGTTAGCTTACCATTCAACAACTAGCAACTTGAGGCTACATCTCCAAAATGTGCTGGGTGTAGCCTCAAGTTGCTAGTTGTTGAATAAGTAATCCAGTTAAGTAATATGTGGAACTTCAGCGAAACAGCCACGTCTGGATACATATTTTGCGCCGTCCGCCACAAGTTCGTTGTCTGCGGCACGACCGGAGGCCTGCACGCAAAAATTGATTTTGTTCATATGCAAGTGTGGTGGGCCGACTGCACAGTGGTTAGGCCGCTCACCAGCCTGCTCTACAGACCTGTGCAGCCCCACTTCAAGCCAAGCTATGGCTTAACTAGTCATGTAATACAGGCCAGTCAACCGAATGACAGACAGAGATGGGAGTTTCCACAAAAGCATATGGTTTTATTTGAGCAAAGTTTAAAAGGAAAAGGACAACAGTTACACATGCACTGGTACTGATAGGAGGGCTTTGATGTGCAGACCTTCCAGGAGCTAAGCATCCATGGCCTACTGAGTTTAACCAACCAAAGCACAGCAAATGATATGATCCAACCCAAAATCAAATGATAAATAAATCAGTGCTGCCAAATCAAATCACCAAACACAATCCTTTGGTGTAAAACCAAACATCAAAACTATAATACTAATGGCAGGAAAAGCGTGCTAGGGCCTTGCTGAGTTATCACTCTGGGATAACAACACAACAAAAATAAATAAACTAAAATTACTCAGACAGTGTGGTTAGTCAAACAGTACAGTGAATCAGTGAAGTGAACAGTGAAGTAATTATAAGAACAATACAAGTTTCATTATGGTCGAAATCGCACACGCACTTACACACCACAAGCATACAATACACAGAACGCACCGCAGACACGCCACAACTACACCATACAACCTGCCTGGAGCACGTCAGATGTTTAGTTCGTCGAGTAGCTCCGTTGGATTAAACAGACGGTGACAGTCAAGCAGTGAAGCCAAGCAGTGTAACAACAAGCAGCCCACAAAAAAGCAGCGTCGCGTAATGAGAACGCAGCACAGGATGGTAGCAGACAAACGCAGCAAAGCAGCAGCCAACAAGCCTCTGTAATGCTGTATTTTAGTTCTAGTGCCAGGAGACCGTAGCAGTCCATACACCTCCACCGGTCCCGGATAAGAGCTGGTTATGGAACGTGATGAATCCAACATCCAACTCCTAGTCGCTAATGACTTCCAAGAACCACGAAACTAGAAGCGCGCCACACAAGCAATCTTTTCCCCACGAGCTCAACCAGCAGACAACGTTCCAACACTACTCTGGGCTGCAGACGATGTAACTGCAAACACCTGCGTGTTTAAATAGGCCCAGGCTAGTAGAGACACAGGAATGGTATGGGTGGAGCTACTAATTAGCAGGGATCACCCTACCACACAAGGACATGAGGCCGATCAGTGTGGTGGGTGGGATAGGCTTCAGGGAGTTCTGTGAAGCACTGGAACCGAGGTACTGTATCCCTAGCCGTGGAACAGTCACCAATAGAATCGTACAATTGTATAACAGCACCTAACATGATCAAATGCGTGTAGGTAATATGTTGTTAAATATGTTTAAACTTAAATAAATTACCTATACAAGTAGTTATGTCTCGTTATATTAATTTGTCCTGTTATTGACATGCCTAATGCGCAACCAGATATTCGAATATGTTCGAATATATGTGTTTTTTTAAGGGAATATTCAAACGTCATTTTTGAGCAATTTTGACAGCACTAAAGCACAGCCATATTGGCATGCTAAGAATGACATCTGCATTGCAGATGGCTTGCTAATGGTCAACCTCCGCATGGTAATCCCCAGAGGCCTCAGGGCTGAGATGCTGAGGCGGCTGCACGCTGCACACCAGGGCATCCAATGCTCCCTGGCGCACGCCAGAGCTGTGATATATTGGCCTGGCCTCACAGAGGATGTCAGAATGATGGTTGAATCATGCCCCTCATGCCAATAGAAGCTGCCTGACAACCAGAAGGAGCCCCTCCTTCCTCTCGCAGTGCCTGATACACCATGGGCAAAGGTAGCGGCTAACATTTTTGAATTTCAAGGACGCCCCTCCTTACTAATAGTGGATTACTTTTCCAAGTATCCTGAGACGTCAGGTACTGTTATAGCCAAGTTCAAGGGTGTTTTTGCTAGGCATGGTATACCCACTGAGCTGATTGCAGATCATGTATCCTTTGCCAGTGCCGAGACGGCCCAGTTCGCATAGAAATGGGGTTTCAAGATAACGCATTCTAGCCCAGCCTACCCACAGTCAAATGGCTTGGCTGAAAGGACCATTCAGTCAGTGAAGAACATGTTGAAAGCCACGACACAGACGGGTATTGACCCTCACATGGCTCTCCTGCATTTCAGAAACACGCCGATCACGGGATTGAAATACTCACCGGCTCAACTGCTGATGGGGCGTGTTCTCTGTTCCGATCTCCCTGCCAGCAAGGCAGCCCTGGCACCTGCAATACCAGAGAATGTCCAGCAAAGTCTAAGACGACAGCAGCTTCGCCAAAAGCACAGCTATGACAAGGCGCCGTCACCGCTTCCTCCCTTTAAGGAGGGTGAGAGAGTGTGCATGAAGACAACAAATGGATGGCAGCCAGCGACAGTAGAGAGAATCAGGGATGAGCCGAGATCCTATGACATCATCACACCAACAGGAGCACGATACAGGAGAAACCGCAGGCATCTCAGGCCTGTCGGAGTTGCTGTGCATAGAGACAATGATGAAACCGCAGGCCCACACTCTGATTCTGACCATGAGAGTGAGCAAGGGCAGAATGGGAAAAATGATGTGCCAGGACCAAGGCCTGACACAGAGACTGGCACAGGCCAGACAACCAGAGCAGGAAGAAACTTGAAACTGCCAACTCGACTGCAGGATTACATACTTTAGTACAGCTTGGCTGAGTACTATACAGCGGTGTTGTCAGCTGTATGATTTCATGATTTATTTGCAGTCACTGTGTTAAATAATGTATTCAATGTTTACTTGAGGATAGGAATACTACATGAAATATGTTTGTGTACTTCTGTTTAGCTAAGAGCTAAGAGGGGGGTTGTAGTATATGGGGCTAGTTAGCCCATACCTGCGTTATGTTCTGACAGCCAATCACTATGGGGGGTTGTCGCGGGTGGTTCCTTTTGATTGGACTAGGAAGTTCGGGTCCTCTGATGTAGTTTCATACATTTGGTAATCAGTTGCTACTGTAATGTATTAGTAAAGCTAATGATTTGCCTCTGAGCCATCGTGTATTGATTTAATGCGGCACGGGACATGATCATTTCAAAGTGAATGAGCTGTGGGAGCACCAGAAAAGTGAGTGTCTAGCAGCGATAATCACATGTATGTGGGTATTTGACAAATAAGGGTGAAACAGTATTTTTTTTAAATAAAGTTCTAATGAGGATTACAGTTGTATGAAATTATAATGTTCAAATGCTGAATTTTTTTAAACTGCTAGTGTTCCGTTGATTTTTTGTATAATTTCATTATTTTTGAAGCTTTTCTTATAGCTTCAGCCACAATTTGTCCTGCGGTGTGACGTGTCACTATGACAAAATTTAAATATTTTATTGATTTGAATTACAAATTAGGTGTGTTTAAAGTTTAAGAAGTACTCTTTCAGAATGTTCATTAAAATTCTGCATATGATTATTTTTCAATGCTGTTTTTTTATTTGATTTTTCACTTGTGCCATCTTTCATCACTCACTCTAGTGGAAATATTCTATAAAATGAAAAAAAAAAAAATCATGAAAATGTCTGCTTTCTTTTTGATAGTTAAATTATGCAATATTTTCATATGCACATAATAATAAAAGTTAGTTAACATTAGGAAAAGTAATTTAATTGTATTTGAAGTGATGTCACACCACAGGAAGAGATGAGACATTGTATGAACTGTATTGGTAAAATGTATTAAGTACTTTTGTGAACAAGACATACTGAATAATCAACATATTAGAGGCATCACTTCTAGAATTGCATCAGTCGTCAAAAAGAAGAAGACAAAACATATCTTGCTTCTCAGTAGAATGTCATTGAAATCATGTTAGAAAATCATGTTTGGCAAAGCTATGTGTTGAACATGATCCAATCCAGTTGGGCTAATTTTGCCACTCTACCACAGGGTTCAGGCTCAGATATCCCCCCAATTATGTTGGTACGAGAGTAATAGATGCGATCATCTTTGTCAGGCCACTGGAAAGTATTCTTCTGTCCATGCTGAACCATACAATTCACCTGTATGTCCTCTCCCTGAATATCTGAGATTTGGCCCACATATCGCTTCTCATCATACTTGACAATGATGAACTTTCCCACCTACAACACGTCTTGGTCACCTTCATCATCTTCATCTTGGGAGGGAGGGACTGTGCTCACCTCTTGACCTGGACTGTCAGTGGTCATTGTGACTTGTTTGACGTTGAAGCAGTCACACACTTTGGAATAGCTGCAGAAGCAACTGACTTCCCTGTGTAATATTTCCCCTGGTGTCGTTGTGAAAATCTGGTGTGTGCCCAGTATACCCTTCACAGCTGGTAGGACAAGAGGGACCAGTGTGTCAAATTCAGCAATGTCCTTTTCCTCTATCCATTTAATTTGGATTTTCATCCCATCTTTGCTGGACAAGAAGTCAAACAGTGCCTCAGCAGTTTGCAGATCATGTCCATTTAGCACAACCTGGTCTGCCCTCACACAAGCTCCGACCCCATCAGGAGCCCCTTTTCCGTGACTTCTTTCACTGTAATTCCATGTTACACTCTGGAACCCCCAGGTAAATGGCACAGTGCTCATCAGGAAACAGTTGATCTTACATACTGTGTCACAGGACCATCGCTGATTACATGGAGTGACTCAAATAGTGAGCCATGCTGCATCTGGAGGTCCTCAATGACCGGCTGTAAGTGAGCCCACACAGCACGCTCATCGTGCCTCAGAGACTTTGAGATGGTTGCAAAGCTCTGAGTGGCCTTTTGGTGTATGCTACAACTGTATGGAGGGTAACCTGGCTCCTACTTCCACCAAAGTGAAAAGCTTGTATCTCAGTATTAAGTTTACAACCATAGTTTTCAGAGAAATATATATGTAAAGCTAGGTCGTTCTCCTGCAAATTTCCCTTGAACTCTCTTATTTTCCGTGCTTGGTGCATCCAGTTAAACTAGTGGGATGCTATAGACTCCAAGGCATGATAGAAGGCCTCTGCAAGTTGTCCCAGTGTTCCACTCACCCCTTTCTTCACCCAGTTTTTGTACACCTTGTCACCCACAGTCACATCTTCTCGCTGCCACTGCTCCCACCTTGCCAATTCAGAGGTATCATGGGTGTTGAGCTGCACCTCATCAAAACAGCAGTTTGTGCACTGCCTCTTCATACACTGCTGATCTTCAGCATTGCTGGAAAGGCTCTTGGTTGTGATCAGGCCTTTACGTACCAAACACTCTATGAGAAGATGCATGTTCTCATGCTGATAACACGCACAAGTATTCCTGTCTGTGGGTCTGGCCTCCGTGATGTGCTTGGGCCTGTACCTCACTAACTGACGGTATGACATCTGATGCACCAAGGTGCATTCCTGGCTGAATTTGGTGTGGAGCTCCAATAATGTGTTGGTCAGAACACGCCGCTGCATTTTATTTTTCCGCCCTACTGTATCCTTTTTTCCCCGCCAAGAGCCTACTGTTTTCATCTCTGGTTAGAAAATGAATAACTTTTTTTTTTTTCCCGTAGCAACCTTTTTCTTTGCTCGTCTGATGGTGGATTGGTGGGCAGATTCCTTACTTTTGCCCCAGCGATGCTTTTGGACCCTCATTTTGCTGTTCACTTTTCTTATGCCATCCAGCTCTGATTTAAGCGTCATGTTCTCTTTTTCCAGCTTCTTGACTTTGGCTCTCAATTTGGCTTGACACACTGTTTTCTTCCGCCTATTGCTTGGTGGATGGGCTAAGGGAAGGTTATGGCTGATTGTTGACAGAATAGAAGGACTTGGAATGGGAGATAGAGAAGGAGAACCATGCACAGGAGAACCACTGTTATAACCTTAATATGTTTAATTTAAAAAATATATTTTTTACAAATTTTGAACTACAGCTGTCACACTACAGGACTCTCAAAAAATGACTCATTCATTGTCTGACAGAAACAGTGAAATGTATTAAATTAATCAGAGGTAAACACTCACCTTTCAACCTTCACTGTACATTCCAACATCTGGGGAGCTTCCTGGTAGGGGGGTTGACTAAGGACCCCTATAGTTGTCCATGTAACTGCCGTTTCAAAAATCTGATATTCCATGTCACGCCACAGGACTTGTGTTACGAAAGTTATTAATAATGTAAAAAACCTAATATTAATAATGTAAATATATACAATGTAAGTTTAATGCTTCACCTATGTTACGGTCACACCGCAGGACATTTTGCGTATTCACCTTAACATATAAAAAGATATTTCATACAAAATCATAAGTTTAAAACAAAGTACCATAATATTCTTCACTACCATGTGTTGTTTAAGTGGTAAAATGCATCTAAATAAACATTCACACTTAATTACAGAAAAATCATGTGTCATGTCATCCACCCATGTATATATGTCTATGGCGATTATAGCCTAACTATCGAGATTCTAAGTAACATGGAGACACAACTTTGTTTGGTACTCCACGTAGATCATAAACCCTTGAATATAAAAATGACTCGATGAAATCGGTAGAGAAGTGTAAAAGCTATAGTGCTTTTTATCCAGAACAACCGCAGCTCCACCGTTCACTTGCGTTTGTTTACAGGCCAGTCTTCACCTCCCCAAGATTGCGGCGAGTTGACACGCGATCCAAAGGCCAATGGGGCGTCTATGTACTGTATACGTATATGTCTAGGGCCGTGTCTATTACCACACACTTGCACACTTCAAACACTGACTTTCAGTGCTTAGGGCGTTCACACTGACAGAACCAGCAGAATTCAGGGCACTGAAAGGACCCCGAATGGCGCACTGCAAACGGTCAAAAAATGCAGTGTGAAACGATAGACACTACTCGCCCTAAACAGGCACCATCTTGGCTACGTAGCGGAAGAGGAGGAGCCCTTTCGGCAGCTTTTCAGTTTGGAAAGTTGGCTGACTGACACCTCGCAAATCACTTCAACCATTATTGCTGGTTACAATAACTGTGTTATCTGATAGTACAGTCAGGGGCGGTTTTTCCTACAGGCGGTATAGGCGGTCGCCTAGGGCGCCACTCAGAGGGGGGCGCAAAAAACTGCGCCCAGCAAAAAAAAAAAAAAAAAAAAGAATTGTGTTTTTTTTTGCTGGACAGAGTTTTTTTTGCGCCCCCTTCTATATCTCCAACCAAAATGTTGACATAAAAAAAAAAATCTAACATTAGGGTAAAATGAGAAGAGGTACGTACGTCCTTGGTGTTGTCAGAACATGCGAGCACAGTGAGGCGTTTGGTTAGAGTGTGTGTGTGTTCAAGAAACTTTGAAGAACAAAATAATGAAGAGGCAAAAGCCATCCGGGGCGTAATTTATGAAGAAAAGAAAGGAAGAAGAAGAGAAACGTGCCAAGGAGAACGGTAAATCCTTAAATCCTGTTCTAGCCTAGAATGAATTCCAGATAAGAAAACGTTCACGAATGCGTGAATTGCCCCCGGCACTTTAGTGGAGTTAAGAAGAAAAGATGTACCTTATCATTGAAAGTTTTCCTACTCCCTGTCACATAGTTCTTTAAGGATTTTACAGAGGCGCTATATAAAAAATGATATGTCCATTTATTCTACATTATACAAAAAAGACATGATTAAAATAGGGGCGCACATATAAAGCCAATAGCCAATGCAACAACACTACAAATATCTTACTCGTTGCATAGCACACCCATTAAGGAAGTCAAACACGGCAACTTCAGTGAGGAATACTGGTAAAAATCCAAGTGTTGTATTGTCAACTTTAGCGAATGGATGTATGTAATCTTGCTAGTTAGCTAACGCTAGCTAGCCAGTGACTTGTGACGTTCCTTGTTATTGCCATTCAGTCGAAACATCAGTTCAAGTTCAGCTGTACCGCAATTTGCGTAATTTTGCGTCATAAAAGTTTGAGTAATCAAATTTGGACAGCTTTAGTTTTGGTGGAGCGAGCTAGCCAGTTTAATTAGACATGATTCAACTAATCAAGAGCTATGCATCTTGGAATAAAAAAATGCCAGGCTGTCCAAATATACCAAAATGCTTAATAGCTACATTTAACAAATGATGATAATACATACTTTTGTTATATAATTTTAGATTCACTTTTAGAAGACTAAGAAAACATTATTTGCAGGCGATTGGGAAGATGTCGTGGAGGTGTGTGTGTGTGTCCATAAACATTTGAACAGGGGGTGTGGCCGTAGCGTAGTCCAGCACAGGCGTGACATTTTCTCAGTGATTTGTTCTTGAATAAATGTTTGTTCATCGTCGCGATCGTTGTTGTGTTTAGTGAAAGAAATTCAGTCTTACAGGGCAAAATAGCGTTTGAAAGTTGCAATTCCGTTTTCGTGGGGGCGCCAGTAGTGAAGCTCGCCTAGAGCGCCAAATGTGCTAGGGCCGCCCCTGAGTACAGTGTCTCGGTAACTTTTGAAAAATCTAAGCGAGAAAACGCCAAAAGATGTACATTTACATACAAAACACGGCCGTCAGCGGAGTTTCGTCCGCTATCTTTGTTTAGAATTTCCAGTTGGCCGGAGGAAGCTGGCGCACAGATTTATGGGTAAAAGGCTTGCACATTTGCGTCCGTCAGTGTTTCATTTGAGACAACACTAATCAGCGACAGAACGCACTACAGATGTAAGTTCTTAGTGTGACCTACGCACTGTATTGCAGTGTACTTCGTAAAGTGCGCGGTAATAGACAAGGCCTATGATTGTTACTATTTGTTTCACACCAGAGCGAAACCGGAAGTGCTGTTCAACATAGCGGACCTTACACAACGTAAACACTTTACGTGACTCACATCTACGTTTGACTCGTATCGGGCAACGACATCCCCCATTATTTTCTCGTCAGTGATTTGACTCCTCTTATAAGGTCTCTGCCACTAATCAAAACAAAACTGCCCGCCTGCCCTGTGCTATTGCTAGGGTACGCAGTATGCATGTTTGGCGTCCAGGTGGGGGCGCTACTGTCCACCATCCTAAGCAAAAGCCATCTGATGCTTGATTTGGAAGGTGGTTCAGTGTTTGTGAAATAGTTGTGGCACGTTCATAGACAAAATTTTGTAACTGGACCTTTGTTTATCACCACTTACGCACAGTTTACTTTAAACGTTTCACCAAGATGAAGTATAAAAGTGCAGGTCCAGAGTGTTTGATACAGCATAACGCAGGATTATCACCACATTATTTAGACATGGCATGCAAACTTTATCCTATGACTAAAGCTTCCTATTATATTCTCCATAACATGGTAGAAGCCTGAGCTAAGCCATATACCGGTATGCCCTTTACTTTGAAATAAATTTGATAACTAAATATTGTCACTGGCCCTTTAAATTGGCAACATTACGGTCAGGAAAAGAAGGAGTAGCTACCAGTTAGCAAACGTCACTTTGCAAAGACTCATACAGCTTTTACTGTTGTGCTGTTTAACTGGAGTTTTTTTCACCGCCCAACCGCGGCAGTACAACATAATCATGTAAGTGATCTAACTATTTATGGGTAATATCATTAAATGTTAGCTTTAGCTGACGTTTAAGTTAACACAATTGGACCGCCCTGTCGTTTTTTAGCTAGCCAAACTGGGAGAGTTTTTTGGGGATGCCATGATAGCAACGGATAAGAACTTTGAGTCGGCGAAGCAACAAGTTGTCGCCAACTAGCTCGGCATCATTTTAGTCGTCAGGTTTCATTTAAAGCAACTCGTTTAGGATTTGATAACGCCACACATTTGTAATTTTGAGAAAAAACAAGCCAAACACCCTTAGTCTTTGTGAAGTCGAATGCTTAAAATGTTATTTGGAAATGTGTATGCGTGCTACCTAGCTAATTAGTGTTAGCTATTAGGCTACTACTCGAACTTTCACGCCACCTAGCCTGGTTAACGTTAATTGTAGTGGCTTACGTTAGGTTACTGCATCAACAGTGGCTTCTTAGTTAGCTAGCTATAATACTATTATATCGAACAACCTTGCTGGCTAGAGTGATGTGAAAGCAACGTTTAAAAGTTAGCTTACTCTAGCCCAAACGTCACCTCATTTTTGACGTTTTTACTAGTCGGCTATCCTCTTTATTGTTGTAACGTTATCAATTATACGAATCTTAACTGTAGCAGAGGGTGCTTTGATTAAACCAATGTGAATTTGGTGTATTTTGTTCCCTCCTATGCAGTAACATAACGTAAATCACGTTGTCAAATAACTATCAGCAGTTCGACGCTCCCTAGAAAAATGCTAAGGGACATGGCATACTGACTTTTATCATAAGCTCCTAGCATACTGATGTCGTTGTTGTATTATTGCCGGCAAAACAAGAAAGTTCATGAAGTTGCAGAAAGTTCCGTAGACTTGAATGGTCCATCCCAACGTTCGGAGATCCGACATTTAATGTTATTATATGTCTTAGAACGCTGCAGAATGTTCCATTGATTTGAATGGGCCACCCCCACTTTCGGAGGTCTGATTTTTGTTTTATAATGACCGGTGCAAAAAGTTCATTACCGCTGCCATTGGCAAGTAACTAAATAATATTCGCGATTTTGTTATTTTTAGGTACACACAGGGACAAAAAAAGGTTTATTCTTTGTGCTATTGGTGGGGGACTTGCCACGCCGTCCAATTCTCTCACTGTCACATGCCTCCGCTGCGCGTCAGGGTCCTATACATCCTGTCGGGATTTCTTTTTTGATAATGACAAATATATTATCCCTTACTTAACGTTAACTTTACAGGGACTGCTGCTGCATCGTGACAAGAAAGAACAGCTTGGTTACCAGGACGCGTTAGTCCTGTGGTTTAGTCCATGAGGAATTGATACAAAAATAAATTAAACAAAAACTCAGGGTTGACTCTGACCAAAGCCCTTTTCACACCTGACATTAACAAGCGTCTTTTGGCCCGGGGAATAACTATTCTTTAATGGGAAACGAATACATACAACTGGACATAAACCACATTATTGATATGGAATCAAGCCTGTGCTGTAGCTAGTTTTGGGAATTCATGAATTATGAAATCCAAATGGTTGCTACTACAAAAGGCAAATTCCCGGCAAACTTTAAAAAAGAAAAGGAAATCAAAATCATCAAAGCAATTTTGAAAAATGAAAAATTGTGGAACTGTAACTAGTCGGGAAGTACTGGTATGAATTTGCTGGAGCTAGTTAGACAGTATTTATGAGGAGAAAACTAGGGGTGTCTTCATTAGATCAAGATGTAAATGTGATGGCCAAGTTACATTGGAAATACTTAATTAAAGTTGCAAATCATTTTGTGTCACAAAAGTAGTTTTAATACTAGAGATATTTTTCCATATCATTATTAAAAAATGAGTTTTAAAACATTGGGGTACAGTGCAGTGTAGGTGGGGCACTGCCCCTTTGTGCATTTGGTCTTTTCAAATGGAAATAATGTAGGCCTACATGTGTGATCTGATCACAAGTTACTTACCTAGACTATCTGCGTTGACCTGAATGGACCTGTCAAAATCACTGGGCCACCCACATTCACTAGGCATGTAGCCGGGTGGGGGCCGTCAAACACATCATGTGATCACTTTTCCTGCACGGTTTCCTTTTTCCTCAGGAGAGCAGTATAAGCTAAATGGCAGTAAGCCACTATCCTACAGAACAGATTGTCAATCTAACTCAATACCCCAGAGCTCAGCCAAGCACACCATGTTTTATATTAGTGGGTTCCTTGGAAAAAGTACTATGTTCTAGGCTACCAACTGAACATGGTTTGAATGTAGTTGGCAATGAATCAGCCTTTTCAGTGTGTTAAGACTTTTTGCTAGTACAGTTTAAGATGTTTATGCTGGCCTGCCACAAGTATAGATTAATTGAACTAGGTACAGGGTGCATGATATTTAAAAGGTTTACTCTGTAATGTCTGGGTTTGACATAACCTTTGTGTCTGAGCACACCATAGAAATCAGTGCCATGAGCCAGGCAACGGACCCGGGAAGGCAGTGTAGGACCGTGGGATTTATTTATTAGGATACTACTGTCTTATGTGGCAGGAACATTAGTCGGGGAGTCACGAATGGTGAAATATTTATAGCGTTTAAACACATTTGTTAAGCATTTTGAGACTAGAAGGACCACAGAAATGGCCAGTTTACGGTTGCTAGCCAGGTCGTCTTGAAGCTATAGGCTTTTTCTTGGAAAGGCTCAACATTAAGTAACAGCCTGCAACTAAACAAGATTATTACCACAATGGCACTACGAGATAATCAAATTCCATAAATAATTTATTTGGCAGCATCAGCAAAATGTGATTTGGGCGCACAGACCTGCCCCAGCTAGGTGAAGTACTTCTCCTTTTACAGGTTGCTTTCCAACAAACCCAGAGAGCGTTTACTGCGGATGTTTCTGATAAATTACGTCAGCCTTGTAGCAATGGAACAATTTGATTGGCTGGTCTCCATGATGTGTCTGATAGAGAACAAAATGTGACTGGATAAATAATAATTAAGACCTTTGTCAGGTTTTTAATGGCACACACGACACACTGGAACACACACGTGCATATATGGAGGCGACACAGGACACACACACACACACACACACACACACACACACACACGCACACACACACGCAGGTAGGCCTGAGGTCGCGGTGAATTTATTTTCTGCTTTTTCCCATCCTGGACCGTCCTTCCTCAAGGACCCCCCAGGAGCAGTGGGCAGCTTTGCAGCGCCCGGGGACCAAGTGAAGTGAAATGTCCATCTTTGGTCAGACATGAGTTCTGTTATTTTGCATGTTTTTACTGTTGGGGTTCTTAGTGGAGGAAACCCCTTGTGAACACGGGGAGAACATGCAAACTCCACACAGAAAGGCCCGGGAGATAGCCCACCTGTGCACTCTGGGGAGGACCTGCCCCCCAGAGCCAACAGCGCCCCATGCAGGAATCGAACCCATGACCTTCTTGCTGTGAGGCAGCAGTGCAAGCAACTGAGCCACCGCGCTCCATTTCCTCTGGTGGTTAGAGATATTTTCGATATACTGCCCTACTACATTGTGTTCGCACAACATTGTGGTAATATAAGCTTAAAGGGCTACTTATCTGTTTAAAACATTTCTGTCTGTATGAGAAAAAGTTACTATTCCAAGAAGTCTGATGCTTTTAGAAGCTAAATTAGTCTTGAAATGCCCCATTGTTCTATCAGTAATCTGCCTTTAAAGAGATCCCTGTGAAGACCCAAAGTATCTGGTGCAAGTCTACGTTTTTTTTATGGAGGGATGGAAGAAGCTTTTAGCAAGTGGTTGTGGAATTTTGAGCTTGCTCTTGCAGTTGCGCGTTTGTTTGATTAAATGTTTGAATAGCTCAAGAATCAGCATAAACAACCTGGGCAGTCTCGGCACACACTCAACTCTGACGGGTTCAGGCCTGGTGTCGGAGGCCTATGCCTTTTGCAATGAGGGCTTATGCCATCTGTAATTGCAGACGTTCTGTGGGCATGCTTCCTTCCTTTGGCCCCTTGATGGCAGCAGTGAGACATGTTGGGCCCTGCTGTGTGTCAACAGGCAAATGCATGGCTCACTTTTTAGATAACTGACAAGCAATCCATATGTTTTGGACTCACTGTGGTTAGCATGGATGTGGGTGTTAAGAGGCAGTAGAGATGTGTTTAAGCACCTCAGCTGAAGGTGTGAACAACTGATTCTTGGTTGCCATTAAAATAGCTTCCTGTGTATGTGTGCCAGCCCAACCCGCCAGCACTGTGCATGAACAAACAGAATTGTTGCCAGTGAAGCTCAAGACGTGCCTGCTCACCACAGCACAAGGCGACATGCAGCGTTTGCAGGCGCCCACTCCTTTAAAACCTTCGTACCCTCTTTCATAGGCCTCTTCATTTAAGTACAATAGACAGTCATACAGGGAGACCTCAAAGCTGCTGTATAATGCTGCCTTTTAAGTACTTAAAGGCGTTGCTTTTGATTTTCAAGGTATAGAGTGTTTATCTAGCATTGTAGCCTGACCTATCTTATAACTGTTCTTTAGCACTTTGACAACAGGGATTGGAGACAAAAACATATTTTAACCATGTCTAAGCAGTACGTGTCTAGTGCGTAATCTTAATGCGCTGACAACTTGCAGATTGTTTTTCAATAGAATTGTTAATATTCATTTTTGGCGAAGACTACATATACCCTTAGTGATTGTCGAGTCAAACATGTTGTGACCTGCAAAAGAAAAAAGAAAAAAAACGTTTTAACATTTCCTTTTTTTATGTTAGGTAATTTAGAATTATACAAATTTGAGTGTTGATTTCCAAAGACAAACATAAGCTTTTAATAATAAAAGCATTTAAATTTAAATAAGCATTTAACTTTGTTTCTCTTAGCGCAAGCATAAGCTATACTTCTCTTGATGTGTCTAAACACACATCCACTGAGGCGGAAGTGATACGGCTTTAAAGGTGCTCTTGTGTGTGTCCAGGTCAGCTCCAGCTCCAGCTCCAGAGGGATATGGCTCTTCAGGCGCTGCCGGCGGCACCCGCAAGCTCCAGCAGACACAGGCCCAGGTGGACGAGGTGAGTTCCTAGATCACACACAGCAGACACACAGCAGACACAGGCCCAGGTGGACGAGGTGAGTTCCTAGATCACACAAACACACACACACACACACACACACAGCCGACACAGGCCCAGGTGGACGAGGTGATCCCTAGATCACACACACACACAGCAGACACAGGCCCAGGTGGATGAGATGAGTTCCTAGATCACACAAACACACAGTATACACATGCACGCTGCCTACACAGCCTCACACACTCACAGGGTAAGTCCCCATCCCCATCTATCCTTGCTTTGTGCTTTGCTCGCAACGGATACATGACACCATCTCTGCTCAGCTACTATTCTCACTATCTTTAGGCACAAAAGGCTAGGGTTTCTAATTTGGATATAGGAAGGATCTGTTTTGATATACTCTTTAACATGAATCAGCCCTCAAAACAGACTGCCAGGGTTTCTCAGGCAGTCTTAAAAGAATATGTTGGTTAGCTGTAACATTCAAGTCTAAAATAAATTGTGGAGGTATATTATTAATAATAATAATAATAATAATAATAATATAATTAATTAATTAATATATTATTCCACACATATCACACAAAAAAAAGTTGGATGCATTTGTCCAAAGTATGTAACTATATCTGTATATTATGTAGTCATAATTATATATAAAAGCAGTGGTATTGACCGGAAGCTTTTTCATTTGCATCATGAAGTTTAAGTTTGTGGACTCTCGTGCAAAGAGAAAGAGAACAAACCTTGAAGTACATTTTCCAAGGTGCTCAGTATGTTTTAGACAGTATTACATTTAAAACTCAAAATATACAATGTTATCAGAAAACAGGCCCTCATAAGAGCGTTTGTGCAGATGTCCAAAGGTTGTGAGGCCCTCTGATGAATGCCAGAAGTAGGGATGTACATTATTAACGTCTGAATCGGCTGATAAAAACTTAAGAAGTTCATTGTCGCCATCTGCAAATATGAACATTTTTGCCAATGAGCCGGGCCGATAAAGTCTCAGGGATTTCACAAACCTATTCAAGAGGATGCGATTTGCATTTCTTTTTTTTTTTTTCATTTGAAAATGTTAAACTAAATAAATGTGGCATATTTTACAACGTCCGGGTTGAAATGATTTCCTAATTTCTCATGAGTGAATGTCTACATTTGTTAAAGGATTACATTTGGGGAAATATCAAAGGAAATGTTTTCTGTTTGAATCTACAAAAGGTATCACAATAAGAGTAGTAGACACATTCTAGTACAGACTAGACTTGGTGTTCTCTTCAATGAAAGACACAATCTAAATGACGTCTCATTTCTTCTTCCTGTGAGCCTTTACTGTCTCGCCTCTCTTTGTGTGAGACTTGCTCAGCGTATTGGGATGGGAGTAATGAAAAATAGGTGGTTATCTTGGGATAAATTGGGGCCTCGCCTTAACCCTCCCTGTGTGCGCCAGTAGAACGTCAGCCCCGCCGTGAGCTCATAGGCTCCTGCCTCTTATGTAAGCCATCTCCGTGGTTATGTAAGTCACGCATAGGGCCTGTGCATGTGGCCGTCTCCCTCATGCATCTGCAAGGGGGGCGGGACAAGGCTGCTGCAACAGGCTTTGTGGATCACTGAAACATGTGGGTTAAGAGTGTGGCTATGCTGTTTAGTTTTCGTTTCCCTGGTCTCTTGTTATGTAATAATGGAGTCCTATTGTCGTGATTATTCTGGTTTCTTAATGCAAGTTAAGCCTGATCTCCTTAATGGCAACCTTTTTTACCTTTGAAATAATAGCTTCAAAATCATTTTGGTGGTACACTGACTTGTAATACAGAGAATGGCATCTTTTCCACTGCTACAGTACGCCTTGTGCACCTGGTATTGCACTATGGAACTTTGGAATACAGGGCGCAAGAGCTCTACTGAGAACAATGTAATGCTTTATGGCACCACCTCACTCAGCAACATCTAGACCAATCCACTAGCTATAAGAGGAAGCTAGCACAGTATTCTCTGTATGGACATCATGGCAGAGACCTGTCCTGTCTCAGGCTAGCATCCAAATATATTCATATAATATCTCATCAATCTCGCCTAGTTTGCAACCTTGAAAACCTAACTCGGCTAGCTTGTAATAAATTACATTGTCCAATGTATATTAAGCATGTCGCCAACAACATTTTATTAAATCACACATGCTCCACATTCAAATGTTTAGAAAACAATCTATATGGGCTGATCATGTATTTCAGCCAAATTAAAATTTGCCTTTCTTTTTTTTTGTTCTTTGGTTATGTTAGCGTTCATCTGATGTCACAATAAATAAATCTATGCAGAGTCATATTTGTGTCAAATCTTGTAATATTATTCTGCCTTGTCAGTCTACATGCTTCTTTGGCTTCTGCCTTTATCTTTGCCGGTTCCATATCCTTCAAATACAAGTGTACACTGTCCATTAGAGGGGTCTAGAAGCATGATTCGTATTTACGACAGTGGTGTTAAAGTGAGTTACACTACGCTACTTTAGGGGCAGTAATGAGGCTTTAAGGATATGGAACTGATTTGATAAGCATCATCTCACTCACTCAGTCACTTTCACACACTTTTCCCCCTCTTCTCTTTTGTCATATTATTCTTTATCAACAGTTTGCTTCTCTTCCCTTGCTGTAATAATTGTGAAGAGCAGTGGGTTTATCCAGCCCCTAGTGCCCTGAAGTCAGAATGCATTTGTTATACTGAATTATGCTGAAGCTTACCTTACCAGTGTAGCAAGATGGCTGAATATACACCATTTCCTAAAGCTATTTAGGGCTGTATATTCAGCTAAATTAAAAACTGTTAAATCAATGAATTAAGAATTTAATGGTAGACAGGCAGCCATTATTTCTTCTTTTTTAAATGTGTGATATTAAGCATCCCTCTTTCTACTGCTTCTACAGTATACACCTAAAACATACTAAAGAAATTGTTAATTTGGCCAGTGAATGCTAAACTTCAAAAACGTGTAGCCTATAACATAAATGACAATGATGAGTGATTATCTTGGCGTCTTTGTGAATGAACTCTGGGACAGGCGTGTAAGGAGGAGCGTTTATATAGTCGTGAATGGCCCGTATCCTCTCCTAGTTACGCACGCTTTCATTTCCTTTCCCATTCTTTCTTTCTTTCTTTTTTTTTTTTGCTAAATTGATTTCTCTGATGTAACCAGTGTATGGTTGAGGTCACAGTACACCTGGAGCAGGAAACGGAGAGAGATTTATGTGCGTCATTTTTCAAATTCTCTCTCTCTCCTTCTCTCTTTGTCTCTGTCTCTGTCTCTCAGGTGGTGGGCATCATGCGAGTGAATGTGGATAAGGTCCTGGAGCGAGACCAGAAGCTGTCTGAACTGGATGACCGAGCAGACGCCCTCCAGGCCGGGGCCGCTCAGTTTGAGACTAACGCTGCCAAGCTGAAGAGGAAGTTCTGGTGGAAGAACTGCAAGGCAAGGGAGAGGGAGGGGAAGCACATTGTCAACCACTGACACTGTGTTCAAAATATAGACTCTGTGATGTGCTCCACCTAGAATCAAAGTATAGTACATTTTGGCACATGGTGTCTGTCGTGATAGATGCTGCATCTCAGTTTGTTAATGCAGTGCTGTTAATGGTTCACACTGTGGTTTTTTTCATGGGTAAAGTTCATTGAGAAGTGCGCTGACATGAGCATGCTGAATAGTATTAGATATGTCTAGGGTATATATTCCATTAGAAGTATAGTCCATTGTGTAACTTTACCATTAGACTGCATAGACTGTAACATTAGTCTTTTGGGGCCAGTGTGAGGACAACTATTATTCCAGAGAAATCTGCTACAAAGCATGACTGACTTTTAATAGGTCTGGAAATATCCAAAATATGCCATGCTGTTCATTTAAACCAGTTGCCCAGGCATACCCATAAACAATATTTTACAACGTAGGCTTACGCCTGACCCTGCAAGGCTATTTTCACAAAAAGTCTCTGTTTTGTGAGATGAACCCCCTAGCAGCACATCTGCAGACATCGAACCCCATCATTTACCTGTCTGTCAGCCCAGCCAGTCCTCTCTTACAGAGCGATAGAATCTGAATTAAAAAAGACGGGCCGGCCTCAATCATTAATTCATAATACGATTGAAGATGGGATTTTTCAGACCATGAATACACTCTCCCCTAATTTCGGTTCAAGGAGAGTTCCTTTTACCCTACCAATGGAATTAAACATATAAGCCTGAACTAGGTGTCCTCATGCGACATGTTGTAATATGCCATACAATTACAAAAAACTATTGGTCTGTTTTACAGATGTGGGCCATTTTGATAGCTGTGATCGTCATCATACTGGTCATCATTATCGGTAAGTTTTTTTTTAAATGTATTTGTTTATTTTTTTTGGCATAAAGGCTAATTTGTATGATGTGTGTCTGTTTTTATGGTGGATTATTATGCAGTTGTTGGATAAATGAAATCAAGAGTGTGTGACTTGTAGTCTGGAATAGACAAAGAGACAACTGTGTCTGTTTGTATGTCTGTCTATGTATGTGTAAGAGAGAAGTATGTAGAATGTATATAAAATGTGACCACGCTCTGCTTCCTCCTCAGTCTGGTCTCAGTCCTAAAAGACTGGAGAAAGAACCGCTTGACAGAACGCCACAGAGGACTCCGCTGCGGAGCCAAGTGTGACCAGAATGACAGGGAGGTCAACAGTCCCCCAACTAAACTTTAATAACCTGCTGAGTTTCCAAGGGTATTTTGTAAACTATCCTAAATAGATTTTTTTTTTTTTTTTCTCTATGTATCATTTTAATAATTATGATATGAATGTTGCCAAGCAGGTGAATATTGCCTTTTTTCTCTCTTTGGTCTGTATTGCTTATTTATATACTGCTTTTGTAGTTTCACATGGACACTCCTTTCACACGTGGGGTCTGCACAGGGCCCGGCCTGTTTAGGAGGTTTCAGAACAATGAAGAGTGCCTTTGTGTTGGCCTCCAACATGCCTTTTTTACCTACAGTATCACAGCGGGAAGTTAGGTGGTTCATTCAGAATTGTGCTCAAGGACCATAAACAAAACAAAATGATGTTTAAAGCCAAGGGATGTCCAAGGGCTCCCCTCTTTTGCCTTATTAAGTCCCCTAAAAGCCAAGTCCAACCTGGACGTGCCATAACACACCACCAGTGCCTATCAGGAGTCTGACTCCCAATTACACACACATTATACTCAGCCTTATCTAATCACTTCAGCACACACACACACACACACACACACACAGATACCTAACTCCCCACATCACATACTGTAGCGTCACTGCCATGTAAAAATCAGCCTTTCTGCAAAAGCCACCAGTGCCTGTGATGGCCTTTCTGCCCCAAGAATAATGCCCTTCCACATGGCCCACTGGCAGATGCAGGGTTCTGCTGAAACATCTGTTTGGTCTCCAGGTGTAGTGTATCAGCAATAACTTGACATGTTATTTTAATTCAAATTACTTGACAGTTTCACATGTTCACACAGTGTGCTGTTTTTAGCCTTTGCTTAATGAAGTAACTCAATTTGCTGTGGTGCTGTGTGGATTTTAAGAATTGGCCGAATTTCAGTGTACATCTCAGCATTTCATTTCATTTCTTTTGTACATGCCTATGTTCACCACCTTGGAATGTGTGTAAATTGTAAAGAAGTGCAATTCTATTATATATCCTAAAATCTCTCCTGGTGTTGCCATTGTCAGCTAAATAAAATCAAATTTAACGACTGCTACCTCTGGGTCTGTATTAATTCATGTGTTCTAAGAGGTACTCGGCAGCTTCACCCTCAACCAAGTCAGTGAGGTAAACCCCCCTGTCACAATTGTAATGTGGAATTACTTCTGATGTCCTCCCAACTCCACAGTACCTCAGTCAGTGGATGGGTGAAGAGGGAAGCTCTTAAACATCGTTTGGGTGTAAAACTGGCTGACCCAGGGCCGCAAAACACATGAAAACATAGTCATGTTTTAAAATCATTTGCGTGTTTGAGAATAAACGAGTTGAAGGTAACTCTTTGCCTGTTATTGACAAGGGCAGTCAAATTGATTTTGTGCAAGAGGGGCAGAAAGGTGGACACCTGGCACGTACAAACAGTGCTGGCAAATTTGGTTTGGAGATTGTTGGCTAATATCAGAAGATAACATCAAGTTCCACAGCGTATTGTGACTGCTATGAGACCAGACATGGTGTTGTATTCTGAGAGGGTGCATGGTTTACTTGACTGGGTTAAAGATTCCCTCTGAAGATGTGATTGAGGAATTCTTTGAAAGGAAGAAGTGTGGAACGCAGTGGAAGCAAAGACAGTTGTCAGGCTGCTGAAAATGTGGTTGGGGATGAGGTGCTCTGAGACTATTTCGGGTCTTGAATTAACCCAAACTAACACAGAGATATGTGAAATCTTGTGGAGGTGTATCTGTTGTCTCTGGTCTGTTGGCATGTGTCCTAACCCATAATGAGTATGGAGGGAGTGAGACTGGGATGTCAGACACCAGTGTTGAGCCTTCTGGAGGTGTCATGGGCCTGTTTCAACGAAACAGTAACGAAGGTGCCTGCTTTATAACCCCAGAGAAATGCACACAAAGGCGGCTTTGAGGATGTATCCTGCTGCTCAGGTTCTATGGTTAGGCAGTCATCTTGTGTTTAGCAGTAGGGGGCTACAGACAGAGCATATTGTACTGTGAAGGAGGGCCTGTACAGATCCCAGGTACAACATGTGACGCGTTACAATTTTTTTTACGGCACTGAAAGGGTTGAAAATAGCTCAACAATGGAACACATGGACATTGGCAAATGCTGTTGTAAAAGGTGACCAGTTGGTGCATCTGTATGTCATGAAATGGACAGCCAACCTCCTCCAGCCCCCGCCTGTAAGTGTGAGTCTAATTTTAATTTGCTAGTTGTGGACTATTGCATGTTATTTTTAATTGTATGTGATGTGCCATGAAAGGAGCCATTAAATAAAATGTATTATTGATGCCATGCCTTGCCATTTTTGGAAATGACACGCCCTCCTGACGTCAGAACTTGGCATCTGGTATGATAGGAAAATTCGAGTTTCCTGCTAGTAATTACGACTTTGTATATGCTCGGAACGGTAAGTGAAAGCCGTAAATCGACAGAAACCCGTGCTTGTTTTTAAAATAAATAAATAAATCAGGATTTAAATATGATAATACGAAGCAATATTGGCCTTTCGGTTGGTCAGATTGCCTGTCAATCACATTCTTGGCAAAAGGCAAGAGCTAATGGCCATTGCTGCAAGTGTTGTTTCCCCTCGTGTGTAACATGGGGATCCACGTGAGGAGCTCCACAGCCGCTGAGAGCCACCTACACGCCTAGAATGCTACGTCTCAGCCAATCAATCGGACCCTAATCTAGTGTGTCTGACAAATCGGCATCGAGTGGGCGCGGTTTAGTGCATCCAAACTCACGTTGCAGTAATGTGTCAGACTCGTTATTGAGGTATAGCAACAGTGTCCAAAATTAGGACAAAGAAAACTAAAACAACGCTAGCCAACTTTGAACAACTTTCAAGACGTTTGGTGTCTGGGCCCGAAGAGTATGAAGATATATTTTGTCTGTATATTGTCTTTTTCCTTGAACGGGAATAAATCTGGATGCAAGCCTTTACCCCATACGAAGTCTGAAGAAGAGGGTGGATAAATCTAACGTTTGGTCCGATAGCCAAGAAGTTTGACAGCTGATCTGGAAGGTAAAACATTGTCTCATGTATACCAGATATTATTGAATTGGTAAAACGCGATGAAAATAGCAGAGCATATGTCTACAGCTTTATGCAGTTTGCTAGTTAGTATCAGTTGATGGTCAATTCAGTGCTGATGTCAGCCAGCTACCCAGCCAGTTAGCTACGTGTTTTTATTTCTTATTGAATGTGCTTGCCCAGTATTATAGTGTTTATTATGAATGGCATTCTAAACGACTGTGCTGTCGATCATGGTGGAGGTTTAATCATATGGAATTACAACGGGCAGTGTGGAACGGATATGTTATTTGGCAATGGTGGACGTACCCGTGCCTGCAACATGTGCAGACCAAGGATGTTCAGCTACTTATCACTCCGTTAAATGCCACCGCTAGCTAACGTTAGCTTGGTACTAGTATGGTCAGCCAAATCTCTGTCTCACCTAACTCGCAGTTCAACAAGACGGTGCTACACTGAATCTAACAGCGAAATGAAGATATGACAATACTGAGATGTTCTGTTGTGGCTCAAGTACGCACGTTTCTTAATGTTTACCAGTTACCTCAACTTTTTCAAAGTAATGCGTGGTACCTGATTCTGCATTTGTCCAGAAAAAAAATCATCCTTTGTAATGATCTATAACGAGCCAGATGAGTTGCTGGGCTGGTGAAAGTTGCCTTGACATTCACAGCAGAGTAAAACTGTGGACCAAGGTAACAATTGAATTGATCCTGTGCACTAATGGTTCTCACAGTGTGAAATGCTGTTGTGAGCGCTTCTTCTACTGTGGCAAATAGGGTCACTACAATAACCAGATTTAGTGTTTTTTATTGTGAGGGGAAGTTTGTGCTTAGCATGTGCAGGTGCATTTGGAGCAATGTCCCAAATCCTCCCTCACTCACTTGTTTGTCTTGTTGAAGAGTATATCAAGCCTTTGAAGCTGTGGTGGAGATTCCCAGTCAAAGTATAACTTTACACAGCACTGCAGACCACAGATGAAATAAATGAAAGCTATTAAATGTGGTTACCCAGCGGCAGCAGAAACTAAATAGCATACTACTTGGATTCTTGCCAGTGGTCTAAGAGATGACGTAACATCCCAGGGAATCGTATTGTGAAAGGAGCATTGAGTTCATTGTTGAACTTGAGTGCTCAGGAGTTGATCTGCTCTAACCTGTTTGCCACCAGTTTAGGGGGTTATTTGGCTCCACGATGTTGGCTGGCCTGTGAAGTGTAGTAGATCACCACAGGTATCAACTCCTGTAGCTAGGGAGGTGGTAGCCATCAGTGAACAGCAACACAGAATAGACTCACTCTGCCATTAGAGTCACAAAGCTATCAACAGGTATGAGATTGTTGCTCATTCATTAAAAAATAAGAGCGGGTTGTTTTAGACAATGGTGCTCTGCAGGGACCCACTAAGCAGGGATGGTCTCATCAGCAGTAAAATGAAAAAAGAAATGATTACAGGCAGTATCTGTCAGTCCCTACAAGCAAAATGATACATCTTCTGTGTGGGCTTAATGTCAGACTGTTCAGACCAAATACAGACACTCTGACAGCTCAGATTTGAAGTTCATGTTTAGGCTGATCTGATGGATATCTTGAAGATGCAGTCTACGATTCAGTGTCGCGAAAGTTTATTGCTGTTTGAGTTCGACAGCCAATCAGATTACACCTTTCCCTTATGTGCTCTAGGAAGCACATGTATTGATTGGCTGGAATTGTTTATGGCTCCGAGCCACTATGTTTGTTTCCTATTCAAAGAGCCAGGACTAAACACCAGAGGTTTTTGAGCGCAAACACTGAACATAACAGTCAGAGGAACGTGAGGAGCAATTCACTGAATTTGACAAAAAGTATACGGTATTAAAATCATAGACTGCCGTGCCAGACTATCGTGACTGAGGCTAATTTGCTGAACTTGAAGTGGCCAGATTTGTACTGTGGTTTTATTCATTTTATGCATAGCCCTTACACTTAATTAAATGAGCTCATTGTCATAAGGGCTCACTGTAAGATGCTGTGAGGGATCTCTGTAGCAGTCACGAGGGCCAATTTCAGTTATGAAATCTCACTGTTGTCATGACAGCCCTACTAGTGAAGAGGTCTGGCAGACAGCCCCTGCATTAAATTAGAGTATGTAGTTTCATATGTGCTGGCCTAGTTTCTCCCGTCGGGCTACCAGATTGTAACAACACCCGGCCCGATGGGCTATTCGGAATGATCCCCCCTAAGTGAAATAGAATTCCCTCCTTTAGCTGCCTTTTCTGCTCTTTTGACTTGCTTTTTGCAGGGGAAACTTTGACCGCAGAACGAACAAGTTGTTGATCATGATGGTTTGAATGTTGTGTTTGATGCCAGGGTCCTCTGCCACACCAGCATTCTATACAAAATAGTGCACCAGAAAAGCTGAGATCAATACGGCCGTGCGCACATAACTGACAAACATGTCTGATTGAAGGCTAAAGGCAACAGTTTTCGAAAAGACATGGTGGAAAGGCAACCAGAGCGGAAGACAAAAAGGTGGACTGTGGAATGATGCTCTTACATCTCTATGTTTGTGTTAGTTCCTGACGTACTGGAACATTTGCTTTTGCAAAAAAGGTCCACGTTTAATTAGCTAATGTTAGAAATTAAAAGATCTTTCTAGGCTAATCTATGGGGCATAAAGATAACACGTGGGCCAGCATTTAAGTCTGTGAGTGTGGGGTTTATTCCAAAGCAATTCCGCTTAAGGCACCCAAATGGGCAGCAGCAGCCCTGAAAAGAACAGAGGAAGAACACTAAGATTTACCAAGACTTTAGTAAGATGCATACTGATTGTGAATGTTTTTTTATTGCTTTGGTCTAGACTAGACTAACTCATTTCGGGCAACCAAAATCTGAAAAAGGCTAGATCTAGACAGTGTGGTGGTTTTGTCACCAACTGGGCTCAGTGTGGCACATTTTGAGGTTTTTTTTTTCCCTCAGTTCTGAGATCGTCTATTTCTGTGTTTAGAACTGTGAAGACAGCCCCACACCAGGGGACAAACGTGAGTCACCCCATTAGACAGACAGACAGACAGACAGACAGACAGACAGACAGACAGACAGACAGACAGACAGACAGACAGACAGACGGACAGACACTCTCTCTTTCTTTCTTTTTCTCTTTCTTACCTTCTCTCTCTCTCTCTCTCTTTCCTTCTCTCTCTATTTATTTCTCTCTCGCTCTCGCTCCCCCTCCCCTCTTTGCTAAACTAATAGAGAGGAGAAGTGGGAGCCTCCATGAAGAGGGAGAGGTGCTGTTACATAACACGGCGGCGTTGAGAGCCTGTTTTTCCTGCCTGAGGATAAGCTCAGGCGGTTGTTTGGGCACAGTGTTAAGTGATATAATCTCTCCTGTCCTCTCTGCAACTGTAAATGAGGAGTCATGGACAGTTATTTGTTATTTGTGCCCCCCCAACACCACAGGCACACTCTCCCAAGGACAGTTTAGTCTGGGTTTTAAGGTGTCTCATCACATTGTATGTGGTTTTTAATACGATTCAAAAGACATTTTGTTTAGAATGGGAAATTAAGTGGCGCTCAGCTGTTGATATGACACAGGCGGTCCATCTGCAACCGACAGAAGGCCTGAATCTGTCATCATGTCTTGGGTCTCATTCTTCAGCTGTTGGTTATTCATTCAAATGTAATAACACGCAAAATTGAATAACTAATTCCATTATGTTTATAGTAACATATTACATAATTGCAGGTTGCATTCTGAATGTAACAGCCTATAGTATTGTGGGCAGTTATAGGACAGCTTGGCTGAATTCCTTATTGTAACTCCTTTAGAATGTCACTTAATCTTTTTTTATATTTGCACACCAGAGGTAGTTAAATTTTTTGACCGTATTACACTTTGTTCAGAAGTTCAAATTTGCTGTTGCTTTGTGACAAAGTTGCAAATGGAATGACAGACGTTCAGAGCAGCATGTTGCACATGGTGTTGTGGTCACATTACCACTATTTCTACTACCCCAAGGCCACTATTTCTGCTACCACAAGGCCTTGTCTATTATCCCTGACTTGTTTTACAGGCTAATGACCCTGAATTGTGACATCGCGGAGGTATAATAAACCCCAAAATGTAGCTTGAATTTGCCTACATAATGGGCTGGTTATTAGTCTAGAGATCATAATTTTTGGTTTGATATAGGTTAAATGCATCAATTGTAATCATTATCAATAAAATAAAAAGCAATTACTGTTGATTTGTGCTAAAATATTGCGAGCTTAAATGTATTTATCTGTGAACCTTCGCACTTCAAGTTTTTGCTGCCTCACTTCATGTTACCTGCATAATTATTTTTGAGTTTCAGAACATTTAAGCATTTGCATTTGCACTGTGGACATCAAGTTAAATAGATTCAACTGATGTTAGTATCAATTTTCCTGATTAAGACATTATTACTTGCATTGCAGTCCTCTTTGTTCAGTGGATCAAGTCGCTCCGTTTGCTATATCTGCATTTAACCTGAACTGATCCAATCACATTAGTTCTTCCTATTGCTGCAGCGATACCTATCGAAATGTCAAATGCATCTCAAGCGAGTATAAAGGGAGCAAGTTATTATAAAAGCTTAGGACGCTGTGTTGACGTCAATTTGCGCACACAATGACCAATGCACCAGGAATAATGGCATCTTTAGTCGTATGAACAATCACTCACAGTCTACATATACACACGCGTACACACAGATACACTCATGGTGCCATAATGTAATAAGTAAGGAATAACATATAGTCCACACCAGTCATTATCGAAAAATAAATCCTGACGGGAGAAACAAGTCTTGTATCGTTTTGAAAGGATTTATTTTTTTATGATGATCGGCGGACTATACATCATCCCACTTATTTTACGGTTACTTACCAAACGACAGGCAGCCCAGGGCCATCTTGAAAAGTGCACAGAATGTAATAAGTTACCACTTAATTCTCAGTGCCTGCTAGTCTGTCTTCAGCCAACACTGGTCAGGGTTACTTACCAATCAAACCCTCTGATCTGTGTGTGCCGTGACAGCAGGACCAATCCTATGCTGAACTACCCACCCCGACCTTCAGCAGCAGCACTCATGGAGCTCCTCTTAGACTGTCAATAGACAGTGGAGGCAACAGACCACATCAGCAGAGAGCACCACCCAGCCAGGCATAAACAGGAGATGGTTGGAAGGAAGGATGGCGGTGGAGCCAGAGATGGTGAAGGTGGCTCGTCCCCAGCAGATGGGGAGCAGCAAGGAGCAGAGCGAGAGGAGCGCTCCGGCTCCGAGAAAGAAGAAGAGGAGGAGAGAGAGGGCGCGCAGAGGGACGGAGGCCAGAGAGGGGAGGCCGGGGAGACAGCGCCCAGCGACAGAGAGCTGGGGCAGAGCGACTCCTCCGGAGGAGAGCAGGGCCAGGACGACGTGGAGATGAACCATGCGAGCCACGACTCCAGCAGCGGGAACGTGAGCAGCGCCAGTGCCGCCGGGGCCATGCAAGGCAGCAGCTCCAGGAAGAAGGCCGGGAGAGCCGCACACCACCACAGCCACAGCCACAGCCACAGCCACAGCCACAGCCACAGCCACAGCCACAGCCACAGCCCTACCACCGGTTCCAGCAGCTGGTGAGAGGACACCTACATACACACACACACACACACTTGAGGCCGCTACGGATTTTTAGGACAGAGGGAGGGCCTTTGAAAGTACATTGTAGTAGCATGGCCTATAAATAACACAGGTCTCCTGTGGAGAGAGTGGACAGAACGTAATACGTTATACTTCATTCTGGAGCTCTACTTGCTTCTGTTTGTGGAGGTCCTCTCCATTCACCTCAGCATCGGTTACTGTTTCACACTGATTGAATGTTGAAAAGGTCATAGTGCTGCTTCCAACAGAAAACACAAGTTACAATCCACAATCGGTTTTATTGATGAATGAACACAACACAACAGAGTGTATTAGGAGCGAACAAAAGTAAACAGTTTAAAGCCAAGTTCAAGAGATGCTCTTGGACCCACTTGGACCGTTCAACCGCACAACTCATTTGTGATAAGAACATAACACCAAAACCATTCAAATGTTTTCCAATTGGACCCCTTTCCAAAGTAACCTGCGGTAAAGGATTTTTGACACTATCCACTACCGTTGATCTAAACAGCGGTAATAGGTAACAGTGCTTGAAGAGCACGACCTGCCTCCCGAAACTTACAGCAAACAAATGTAACCAATCAGTGCATATTATTGCATAGACATGCGTACATAAAGTGCATGAATGAGTGATTTGAGTAATAATGTTTTAATGAATAATAATGAATCATTTTTCATTCTTTCACACCCTCCGCTCCAACAGCTCCAAGTCTGCCACAGGATCATCCTCCTGTGAGAGCAGCCAACACAGTGGAAGGTAAACACTCCCGCACACCTATTTCACAAATATACTCTCTCAGTAAAACATGTGACCTTTGATCCAGTGCACACATACACACTGACTACACGTGTGCGGACACGTTTTGAAAAGAAGTCATGACGTACTGTGTGTCATTTGCCAAGCATGATCGTTAAAAGCTATCACACTTCTTTTGAGGGTCACGTGAAGTTGCATAAAGTACCGTAAACATTCCGTGTTTCTGTGTAGCAGCTTTCCATTTGTGTTTTCATGCATCGTGCAGTAACTTTGTGTGTGTGTGTGTGTTTGTTTGTGTGTGTGTGTGTGTGTAGTGAACCCACTGAGCGCGGCCATCATCATGGACACAAAGAGATGAGGCAGACGGTGCAAGACTTGAAGAAGAGGCTGCCCTCAGAGAGGAAGAGTCGCAGTAAGCCCAGCACGGTGGAGGCGCTCAACTACGCCCTCAAGTGTGTCAAACAAGTACAAGGTAAAACGGATGGAGTTGAACTTTTTACAGACTTTTTAGGATTTTAGTGCTGACTGTTTAGCTTTGAAGCAGGGATGGAAATGCTTCCCATAGGCTGCAGACTATACAAAGCCTTGATCCAATCTTGTTTGCAAACAACACAACAACAAAACTGCTCCTGAGAAAGCCAAGCCATGTATCTCCAGGTCAACTTTCACGAGGATTGGTGTGGAAACGACCAAAATTATGCATATCAATGTTTTAATCAGAAATAATGTAGATAAATTCATTTTCAGTGTAATTTAGATGAATGCTCATTATCTGCATTGTCTGCCTGTTTCGAATGGAAACCTAAATATAGCTCTAAGACCGGGTGGTGGGCCATAATGTCAGGAATGTTTGCTCATGACTTCTCTGGTGCCCCCTGCAGCTAACAGTGAGTATTACAAACTTCTGATGAGCCATTGTCTGGCGCAGCGCAACAACGCCACCGTGTATCCACTCGAGGAACTGGAGAGCATTACCTCAGAGCACGCTCTAAAAAACACGGTAGGCATCTGCCGCACCAAAGTGCACACATACACATTCATTTTTATTTCTCCTCCCAAAATACACACTCCAGAACCATTTCACTCCAGTACCAGTCAGTGCTGCTAAATGAAGTTTGTCACACCATTTGAACTGTGTGTGTGTGTGTGTGTGTGTGTGTGTGTGTGTGTGTGTGTGTGTGTGTGTGTGTGTGTGTGTGTGAGCAGGATTCGTTCGTGGTGGTATTCTCCCTGACCACTGGTCGGGTGGTGTACGCCTCAGAGCAGGCGTCCAGCATCCTCAACTGCAAGCGGCGCTCGCTGGAGTCGGCCAAGTTCGTGGAGCTTCTTTACCACCAGGATGTCAACGTGTTCTACTCCCACACGGCCCAGCCACACCTGCCACCCTGGAACATGGGCTCAGACAGCAGTAAGCAGGGGGGGCAAATGGGCAAATGCTTGCTCTGGTTAAACTGAGTTGTTGAGTAAAAGTCCTGCTGTTGTGGTTTGTGGTCACAGCAAAATAATGTGTTTTTCTATAAATATATAAAAAAGAATAAAATGCAGAGCTGCTGACTTACTAACTCAATGTGTGTGATGATGATGATGGCAAAAATCACACTGATATGATATTTTAAGTAGTGCTGTCAGTTTAACGCGTTATTAACGGCGTTAACGCAAACCCATTTTAACGCCGTAAATTTTTTTATCGCGAGATTAACGCGAATTTTTTTTATAATTTTTTTTTTTTTTTTTTAGATAAACATTCTTTTTGGCCTCGCAAACTGTGTAGTAGGCGAACGTTACGGTTTGAGTGAATGGTGAGCGCGATACCGCGAAATGGATGATAAAAAGCTTCTGAATGGAAAGTTTACTTTTAAAAGTTGTGTTGTGCAAAAGAAGCGAGCTTCACTGTTGTCTGAAAATGTCAACAGGCAGCTGGCTGAAAGCAAAGAAGTAGTAGGCTTACCTTTTATTGGTAACCTAACTGTTACGGTTCAATGTTTCTGAAATAAGAGGCCTGACTGCTATGTTCCCAGCAAACTTGAAAAAAAGAAAATATTAAGCCATGGTTTAACTGCACTATAGGCTGAGTCCTTGTTTACCTGAAATGTGCACTTTATAATTTTATTTTGTACCGCCCTGTTTGGCAATATTGGTTTTCAATAAAATAAAACATTTGCATAAAGCAAGCCAATCAACTTTTCCAAGTTAAGGGCATTCAAATAAAAATAAAAAGATGGAAAAATAAATAAACGAAGGGACATTTAGAATAGATAAAAATTTGCGATTAATCGCGATTAATTTTGAGTTAACTATGACATAAATGCGATTAATCGCGATTAAATATTTTAATCGTTTGACAGCACTAATTTTAAGTATTCGTTTGCAGATGCAGTTTTGGTTGAATGTGCCCAAGTGAAGTCCTTCTTCTGCAGAATAAGGTAAGACTAATGTAATGTCCGCTTTACCATCTCAGGCCAGACTTTGATTTGTTGAATCTGTCAGTGACTATACACCCAATGGACTTTGCTAGAGCTTTTAAGTATTGTTGTATGTTATGTAGGGATGTTTTAATCCTCTGGTTCTAAATAAGCAAAAAGACTGAATGTGTGGTTACTCGATTGTTGTGAGCCATTTATTAACCATGTTATTAAACACGTGTGTGTTTTGCAGAGGAGGTAAAGATCAGGATGGTGAAATGCGCTACAACCCATTCCGCATCACTCCATACCTGTTGAAGGTACAGGCCATGACAGAAACAGTGCAGCAGCCCTGTTGCCTAGCGCTAGCTGAACGCATCATCTCGGGATACGAGGGTACGGCCCGCCTTCAACCTTCAGTCATGTCTGAGACTTTTTCTTACTGTTTTTTTGGCTTCCACTGAATTCTGTAGTGACCGGAGATGCTTGTGGTTTTATTCCCCTCTAGCTCCTCGAATCCCCGTGGACAAGCGGATCTTTACCACTACACATTCCCCGGGCTGCGTCTTCTTGGAGGTGGATGACCGGTCAGTCCACAACAGATACACTTACAAAAACGCGCACACACACACATGTGCACTCTTCACTTTCTCTCTATCTCTCTCTCTATCTCTCCCTCTCTCTCTCTCTCTCTCTCTCTCTCTCTCTCTCTCTCTCTTTCTCTCTGGCTCTGGCTCTGGCATTCTCTCAAACTCAATGGGATTAAAACAAACCTTAAAATAAGTTTAAAGGGCAAGCTGCATCTTCGGTCTAAACATTGATTCAGTTTGTTTACATCACCTTGTGTCACAGGAATGTAGGAAGAGACATTATGAAAGGTCATGCAGCATAGCATATGGCAGCTTTATTTCCTTTAGGTTTCATTGTTAATCAGCAATGACGACTACAATTCAAGTGGAATTGTGCTATAACTATCATATGTATGTGTGTGGGTGGGCGTGTGTCTGTGTGTGTGTGCGTGCGTGTATGCGCACATGTGTCCATGTGTGTGCGGGTGCGTGCCGTATGTGTATTTTACAGTGCTGTGCCTTTGCTCGGATACCTCCCTCAGGACCTAATTGGCACCTCGTTGTTAACCTGTCTCCACCCTGAAGATCACGCACTAATGCCAGCCATGCACCGCAAGAGTATGTGTGACCTACCTCACAGATTACTGCTCCTCTTTATGCCAGAGATTACGGTCTCTGGCAGTGACTTCTTTGTCAGGGCACTGAACCAGTCAGAACCTCATCACAGATAATATCTGAAACATGATCTTATCGTTGTCGGGTCATGGATTCTCCCAACGTTAAAGGTCACCCACCGCCTCCCTCACAGACCTCTGTTAATGTCACAGATTGTTGTCTAATGGGTTTACCAATGGGTTAACGCCACGTCATCAGATTCTTTTGCTACTCTCGGTCCAGCTCTCATCCTCTCATTTTACAGATTACTCTTTAAAATTTAATTTGACATTTTACTGATTACATCTCTAATTGACCGTCCATGTTGTATGTCCTTACAAGGTACAGCTAGCGTGCCATACACTCATAGTCTATACACTCACACCTTATAGCCTCGCTTGGATCAGTCATTTAGCACATGTTTGTAAAAGCTGAGCGGAGACTACCATAACACCCATTGGCATATCCAGGTAAATCTTTTGTCCAAAACAAAAAGGGATTCCAACAGTATTGTCTTTCATGAGTTCACTTTCAAATCGATGAAGTCATTCCAATCCATTCGTTTATTCTCTCTTTCTCTCTCTCCCTCTGTCTCTCCCTCAGTTTTGAAGAATGCGGGCCAGCCCCCCTTTGAGCACTCCCCTATCCGCTTTCGCTGTCAGAACGGTGACTATGTGACGCTGGACACCAGCTGGTCCAGCTTTGTTAATCCCTGGAACCGCAAGGTGGCTTTCATCATCGGGAGGCATAAAGTGCGCACGTAAGTGTTTACACACACACACACACACACACACACACACACACACACACACACCATGTCTGTCTTACTACCAACGCACTTGTATTATTGATCTAGTCTCACTGTCAGACAGCTTGCCCACATGGTACAATGGATCAACTGATTGATGAACTGATGAACTGAACATATTGCTCACCTCCAGACCATGTTCACTTATCCAAACAGGACATTTGCATACCTCTGTAGAGTCATGTACATGTATGCTCCTAGGGGGGGCAGTGTGCACACCTCCACAATGTCATCTAGTCCCATCTCAGTAGTCCTCTACATCAGTGGTTCCCAAACTTTTTACAGTCCCGTACCCCTTCAGACATTTAATCTCCAGCTGCGGTTTTTTTGGGGTGGGCGGGGGTGGGGGGGGGGGGGGGGGGGGTGTATTTTATGCATGCAGTATTGCACAGATTTACCCATAGCAACCGTTTTATCACTAGACAATGCCCAGACGCAGACGCATTCTCTAATCATTCTTTTCATCCACACAGTGGTCCGCTGAATGAGGACGTGTTTGCTCCGCGCAGCAAGTCAGAAATGCCAGTTATCTATGAGGACATCAAAGAGCTGCACTCAACCATATACAAGCTGTTCCTACAGGTGATTCAGAGGGAAACACATAAACATAAAAACACAAATGCACACGCATTAAACGTATACAGTACACATCGATACAAACATACGAGGTACGATCAAAACGTTCAGAGACCCGGCCTATGAAAAGCAAAAAACGTACCTGATTTTAAATTTCGCCGCCATCCCTTTCGAAGTAGTCACCTTGTGCAGTGCCCCCAGAATTCCTGCCAGGCTTGGAACGTTCCCTGGAAGTGCCATCCCGTCACAGATGGTGCTTGATACGCTTAAAGAACGGGACTTCCAGGCAGCGGTCCAGGCGGTGTATTGCTGCACAAGGTTGTTACTTCGATGTGGATGGCGGCCATATTTAAATCGGGTCCTGTTTTTGCTCCTTACTGGTCTCTTTCTTGATCTCATCTCGTATTAACCTGCTGAAATACACACATGCACACGCACATGCATTTACAAGCACACACACGACCTCCTGATGTTTTCCATCCTTTGCGCTCCAGCCTGTTCACAACAACGGTTCCAGCGGTTACGGCAGTCTGGGCAGCAATGGCTCCCATGAGCACTACATCAGCGTGGCGTCGTCCAGCGACAGCAACGGCAACCTATGGGAGGACTCCCACCGCGAGCCGGTGAGAGCTGCGTTCAACACCATCGGCACATTCTTCCACCCCTCCTTCTTGATCCAGTCTCCGATCTCTTGTCAGCTCAGCTACATGTCTTTCTCTTTTTATCTTTCTCTATTTCTGTCATCTCACTCTGGGCCTCTCAAAGTTGTCGTCAGTTTTATCTCACTCAAGAAACTGACACATCTGTGTGTGTGTGTGTGTGTGTGTGTGTGTGTGTGTGTGTGTGTGTGTGTGTGTGTGTGTGTGTGTGTGTGTAGGTGACGCTACGGCATATCTGTGCGGATGTAAATAAGATGAAGAACTGGGGCCAGCAGGCTTACCTGGACTCCCGCAGTAAACTGACGCTATTGGGGAAAACGGCCACCGGTGAGTTACCATCAGCCCACAAAGCACAGCGTCACCTCAGCAGCGACCTCACTTCCATGTGACCTCTCGGGGGGGCGGGGCGTGGGGGGTCAGATCTGGGACTGTGATCTGTAACAAACCCCATGATCTTGGCAGCAAAAATATTCTACATGGCCACAATTCTTCTTTGTCATCCTTTCTAACCCATTCGGTTTCCTGTCGTTCCCTCAGAACCAAGACGGCCCCCCAATCACGCTGCCCAGAGCACAGGGGTGAGAGGTCATGAGGAGCAGTCGCTGGAGGAATCCAGGAAGGAGCCACACATTCCGTCCTACCAGCAGATCAACTGTGTGGACAGCATCATTAGGTGTGTGCTTTTGCTGACTTGACTACCCTATACAATATACCCTATACAATAGACCCTATATAATTCACCTCATCATCATCATCATCATCATCGTCGTTGTCGTCTTATTGTGTGTGTACAAATGTGTCCCTCAGGTACTTGGACGGCTGTACAACGCCGGGACTTAAAAGGAAGTCTATTGCAACCTCCTCCTCCTCCTCCTCCTCCTCCTCCTCCTCCTCATCTGAAGAAGACAAGGCTGTCACCGCTCCATCAGAGGACGTGACCAATCCCAATGGTGAGTGTCAACCAACGGCTCTCTTCACAACAGCAACAAGCTGCATCCCCTGGCAGTAGTATTTGTTGTAATTACGCTCGTCCTTTCATAGCAGGGACCCTCGACAGCCAGATATCGGCAGGCTCGGCGGTGACAGTGGCCCACACCACCGCGGCGGTGGTTGGAGCACCGCTGACGGACATGGACCTCTCCACCAAGGCCATGAGCGTGGTGTCCATCACCAGTCAGTGCAGCTACAGCAGCACCATCGTGCACGTGCCCCAGCCTGAGTCAGGTGAACCCCCCCCCCCGCCCCTCCTCAAACACCTCACCTTTAAAGCTGAACTTCCACAGTCTATTCCTCATCAATAGATCAAATGTCTTTAATCATCTCAAAACTTAGAATCCATGAAAATCTCTCTCAGTATAGTGGCTAAATCTAACAGTATGTAATGACTGGCTTGGTGCAATAAGGTCCAGTTTAATGTCTTGATCCTAAAGTAGTGGCAAATCTGCCAACGCGTGGCAATTTTGAGGCTATTTCACTGCAGTCCCCACTTTAGTGTCTAAACCATCACAGTCGTTATTGTTGCAGGTTAACTAGTGAAGTGTTGGTCGCTGTGGTTTCTGAACCTTCACCGGACAAACTCTCTCCCTTGCCTCAGTGTTTAAACCAAATGTCTAACTCTCCTGCCCCTCAGAGGTCACAGCCTTGGAGGACGCCCCGATGGGCAGCGAACCCACGGACCAGACCCCAACCCTGGCGTGTCCCGCCCCTAGCTCGGCGGCGGAGGAGGAGGAGGAGTTCCGCATGGTGGGCCTGACCAAGGAGGTGCTGTCGGCGCACACGCAGAAGGAAGAGCAGGAGTATGTCGACCGCCTCCGCCACCGCATCCAGCAGAGCCCCTACAGCTCCTACCTGCAGCAGGACACCGGCAGTCTGGCCCCCTCACAGCACGGAGGTACGCCTGGCCTGGATGTGTGGAGGAACGGGGGGTTGATAGTGTGATATTTTAAACTTACCCATCCAGTTCCTGGTAGTAGTAAGTAGGTTACAAAACCTATAAAGCCACAGGCTTTTTAATGACCAAGGCTTGAGCATGTCAATAGGACAGCCAATGAAGGAGTGGTTTGATTGGATTTGTCGAACAGAAGTCAAGTGTAGCAGTGTCCACATATGTCCAGTTATTTACTGTAAGTTAGTAGATCAAGTGTTTATTTTAACGGTCACAAGCACTCTTAGAGAGTGTAGAGTGATGGTGTTAACCTCCTAAGGCCTCCTCTTCAACTTGACCCTGTTAAATGAATGAATGAAGGGAGATCAGTGCTGGGCTCTGAGTCAGGGATTAGTTCTCGTCATGGGCCCTTTGACTGAGTCATTGAGTGCCACAAATACACTAGCTAGCTAGCTTAACACTACACTGTGGCGTAATCCCTTTCAGTTAAGAAGCCTTATTCATTACCCCAGAAATAGATGCTGTGATGCCACTGGCTTGTCTCTTGACGTATGTCTTTGCCTGTTTGTTCTTCAATTAGGGGATAACGTCAGGAAACCACGTAGCGCGCGCGGCTTGAAGGCCAAGTCGGGCAAGCCCAAACACAAGCGTCCCAAACCTCAGGAGTCGTCGGACAGCTACGGCTCCATGCCCGGCACCACTCGGCAGGCGCGGCGCCCCCCCCTGAACCCCCTGAATCCCCCGCACTCCTCCTGGCCCTCCTCCGAGTCCTCCCAGCCGCAGCCGTCCATCGCGGGCTACCCGCTGCCCCCGCTGGTGATGCCCATCCAGCCCCCGGGCCCTTACTTCCCCATGGCGGACCAGATGGGGCCCAAGCCAGGCGGAGTGGCAGGCGGGGTGCCCATGATGCTGCAGCCTGACCAGGCCTTCCAGCAAATGCAGCAGGCACAGGGCCTCAACCCGTACATGGCGCCCGTCATGGCCGTCATCCTACCCAACCTCCCCACCTACCCACCCAGCTACCCCATGTTCCAGCAGTCTCAGCCCATGCTGCCCTTCAACATGGCCGCCTACGCCCCGGCAGCTGTCATGCCCTTCCCTCCGTCCAGCTTGGCCCAGCAGCAGCAACTGGGCGCTGCCACCGGCATGCCTCCTGTCGGCATGACCCCCATCGGCATGCCCCTCGCCGGGATGATACCCACCGGCATGCACCTTGCTGGGATGACCCCCACTGGCATCCCCCTCGCCGGAATGACCCCCACCAGCATGCACCTCGCTGGGATGACCCCCTCGCCACAGCCCTGGCTGGGCGAGGAGGACCTGGACGAGGTAGAGCCGCCCGCCCTCTTCTCCAGCTCGCGCTCCAGCTCGCCGCTGCAGCTCAACCTGCTGCAGGAGGAGCTGCCCAAGCCGACCGAGCCCCAGAACAGCACGGGCCTCCCGGAGAGCCTCCACGAGCAGCACACTAAAGGGGTACGTTGCGCCTCTGTCCTGCTCTATATGATGTGCAGCCACACCAGTGCATCCCTTTACGCCTGCTATCTTTACCTCTTTTATCTCTCCCTCTCTCAGTATGCCTTCTCCCTACTAACGCCACAAACCAGCGCAACATGCACCAGACATTTTAGTATAATCTACGAGTTTGTAATAATCACTGTCAACAGTCACTTTTTTCCCCCCCCACATTTACCAGTGAAGGGAGAGAAGACTACATGAATAATTTGTGAGGTTCTTGAGAGAGCCTGCCTTGCATAGCAATGATGGCTCCTCTCCGTAGCAGTGGGTGGGGTGACAAACAGCTCTTTCACAGCGGCTTCCTTCCGTGTTTCCTGTGTTACTAAGGGCTTAAGCTACACTGGGCTTATTTCGTATTTCGCATGAAGCATTTCACAATTGGTGGAAATTGCATTTGGTTATTATAATAAACGAAGCCATCAGGAGGATCGTTTATCTCTCACTGACCAGGGCCTACTTGGCTGCCTCGGTAGTTAGCTGTTGGCTAATTGATGGAAAAGCCCTGTCTTGCAGTTACACTTTCAGCAAGGCTGTGGCCTCTGCAAGAAATGATTCAACCCTACTCTTTGACCAAATAATGAAATATGGACCGTGAAAAAAAAACGATCTATATTTTTTTTTTGACTGTGTCTGTTGTTTCAAATGTGAGCAATAATATTGCCTACCACAGTGTTTTAAGAAAAGGCCGATCAGCGATTCTGAAAAAGGAATTGCCCAACCATGTACAAACAGTACAAGACAAATACCGTCCTTGTTTCTCTGCCATGCAGTGAATGTCTGGGGTAGTCAGTCCCAGCGTTGCGCTGGTGTTTGACTCAGCTTAAGGCAAACATTTGGATCCAGATTTTTTTCAAAATGTGTGGGAATAGCAACTTGAAAAGCAGTTCTCTAGAGGGAATGGTTGTTTGTTTCACACATTTTTAACTAACCTGCCACTAGTTCTGAATTAAATACGTTGGAGGGGTTTGACAGATGGCTTAATAAATAGTCCTGAGCTGGGACAAAGACATTGTTTGGTGAGTAGCAAGTAAGCCTCAAGTCCTGATGATGAAGTCTCAAGTCAAGTCGAGATGGAGAAGTCCCAAGCCAGAATGTTGGGTTACGTCGCCTGTAATGGTGCTCTCTGTGTCCACAGGAGGATGCCCCCAGTGACTTGGTGAACCAAGACGCCCTGTCCACCTCCAGTGAGTTGCTGGACCTGCTGATGCACGAGGACGCTCGCTCGGGGACCGGGTCCAACGTGTCGGGCAGCGTCTCTCTGGGCTCTGGGTCGGGCTCCGGCTCCCATGGAACCTCCACCAGCCACACAGGTACTGTGGCCGCGCCCAAGGTCTCATGCGCAGCTGGAAGTCGTAAGGCTTTAAGGCTGTGGGCAGAATCTGTAATGTCGCACCATGTTGTGGTGAAAAGTGAAAAGGTGACGAGAACACCTACCTGGGCGTTTTCCATCACAGGAGAGTTTCAGTTTGATTTGTGAGCTGTAATGTTTTCTGCCTGAGGGGCCTTCTTCAGAAATTCATCAGCTGCGCTAAAGAAAACCCTTGAAACATAAATAGCCCTTAGATAATTAAAAAACGTAATCGGTGTCTTGTAACCCTAATGTCTTGAAACAATAATAGCCCAAAGGTAATATTTAAGAATAAAAACTAAACCATGTCGGTGGGAGGTTGTTTTTTAAACTTTTTTTTCATGATCGGGACTCCAGTGAAGCGGTGGCTGTTTAATTGGCAGTCCTGTTTTAACAGAAAGGAAGTAGATCTAGTGTGATAACGTGTCGTGCCTCTGTCTCTGCCTGTGAACAGGCAGCAGCAACAGCAGCAAGTACTTTGCCAGCAACGACTCGTCGGACAGGTCGCGTAAGGCCCGCAAGAGCCTGGAGGCCCAGGAGCGCGGCGCCCCCTTCGAGCGCGGCGTGGAGGACTCGTTGTGGAGCATGATCAAGCACACCTCTGAGCCCGTCATGATGACGTACCAGATCCGCTCAAGGTACCGCGCTCAAGAAGCAGAACCCCCACACACCCTCTCCCTTACACCATCCAAACCCCTCCGCCCGCCCACACACACACACACACACACACACACACACACACACACACACACACACACACACACACACACAGGGCCAGCAGAGCCAGGCCTTCTGAGAAGACCTCTCTGGTCCAGGTGTTTCAGGGCCACTCTCAATCTATTAGCTCTGACTGGAGATAGCGTTGAGCTAGGTAGTTGTCTTTGTGCTCTGAGGTAGGTGGTTTCAGTTCAGTACCCAACTGAGATCCTACCTACCAGTTAGCCTAAACTAAACTAAACTGATTACGTAAAACCCCCAAATCTGAATGTAGTACTTCTCTACTGGTTGAATATTTGGGAAATGGATATGTTATGGTTGTGAGGGCCACCCGTACTTTCCAGCTTGCTGTGTGTGTGTTTGTGTGTGTGGTTATGCTTGTGAGGGGCACCAGTACTTTCCAGCTTGCTGTGTGTAGGCACCAGTACTTTCCAGCTTGCTGTGTGTGTGTGTGTGTGTGTGTGTGTGTGTGTGTGTGTGTGTGTGTGTGTGTGTGTGTGTGTGTGTGTGTGTGTGTGTGGTTATGGTTGTGAGGGGTACCAGTACTTTCCAGCTGGCTCTGTGTGTGTGTGTGGGGGGGGGGGGGGGAGAGAGAATGTTGTGCCTCGGCCTTGTTAGCCTGTTTGGTGTTTGTGCAGGCATGCTCCTGACTGTTTCCACGGCTCTGCTCACAGGGACCAGGCACAGGTGCTGAAGGAGGACCAGGACAAACTGCTGCTGCTGCAGCCACTGCAGCCCTGGTTCACACAGGAGCAGCGCCAGGAACTAGCCGAGGTGCACCCCTGGATCCAGCAGCGTGGCATTCCACAGGAGATCGACACACAGGTACCAGCTACATCTCTGTAGGAAACAGGCAAACAAGTGTCTGGTCCTGGGGCTTTTTAAAAAATGTTTTTAGTGTTGATGGAAAAAATCGATGAAACTTCAGATTAGGGTTCAGGATACTGAAACTTGAATGACACTTTGACTCTATGAGAGCTACTGTATAAGAGCTCTATGAAAGCTACTCTATGAAAGCTACTATGCTTTTGTCTCTGATTTTAACCACCATTAAGCAGTGAAATAAAGTGCTATATGATTTGGACAGTCTGAACAGCGGATGCTACATTAAGTACTAATGGCCCTTGCCTCTCTCTGTGTGTGTCTGCCCAGGGCTGTGTGACCTGCGGCGCCATGGAGGCAGGACCTGGCTCTCCGCAGACTCCCCGCCCGCCCACCCCAGACAGCTCCATGCCCCAGCAGGACCCCCCACAGGAGCCCAACTCTGCCCCCAACACCTGAGAGCCCCCTCTACCTACCCCAACAAACACCAAACGCCACATAAACGCTCTTGACCCCACCACACCCCGACCACACCCCAAAGTCAATCAGGCAGGAGTCTAGAAAATGGGGAAAGAGACGGCCGGACATTTGTTGCCGCCACTTTCACCACACCGGATGCACCAGGGGAGCAGTCCACCTCCACACACACCCACCCTGGCCCAGGACAGGTCTGGACGCCAGGGGCAGCGCAACTCAGCAGGCCGGTCCCTAACTGCATCTCCAAAGAGCCGCCAAGACGAAAGCATAGAACATGTGGAACCAAATGTGTTCTACTACATTTCTGCCCCAACTCCAATCTGCTACTTGTATTACACAGGCCTACTATGCTATGGGTCAAGAATATATATATATATACATATTTGTATTTGTATGCCTGTATTTTATTTTTGTAGGTTGTTAAACTTTCCGATGTTTTACTCTTGACCTCAGTAGCCCACTGTGCTTGGGCTTTGGCTTGAGGCCTGACGGGGGGGGGGGGGGGGGGGGGGGGGGGGGTCTTATCTCACCGACTGCGTATCTCCTCAACTGCGATCTGAACTGATGAAGCTGAACCAGCGGTCCTGAATGTCAGAGGAGGCGTATGCGGATGCCTGCAGCGAGCTGCTGGGCTTTGAGAAGGCCTCTGAAGTGTTTGACCTGGAGCATTAGCACACTCATATATATATGAGCGATAGACTGAGTACATATGCTCCCAGTGAACTGCCCTTTAGACTGGCCCGCTCAAGCCAGCAAACAAGTCTTGTGACCACTGGTCACCTGTTTGAGATGGTCAAATTTTTGAGGATCACTCGTTTAAAACGAGGAAACAAAACAAAATGATTGTTTTCAGCTGCATTCTCTCCTAAATGAATGCATATTGTGTTTTGTTTCTCCCCCCCCCCCCCCCCCCACCCGGTCTCAATTTTCCTTACGGTCTCAAATCCAGGTGTTTCAAGAAGGTTTTCATTGCCATGTATTGCTTGACAAACGGAGAAGCACCTCAAAAGCAGGGAGACGGGATTAATCAGCTTTTAGCTCTGGGGAGTGGGATAGGTATGTGAATGTGTATGTGTTCAGCTCATGTGCCTGATGGAAGAATGTCATGCTCGTCTCCCTTTACTTGGCCACACCGTTTGTGTAACCGTGGTTTCGAACTGTCAGGTGAAGGTGTGTGTTTCTGTTTTTTCGGTGTTGGTACAAGCGAGAATAAAAGAAGAAGAAGAAGAAGTGCAACTTGTGTCGTGTGGTTGTAGTAACTGCGTGACTATCAGCCGTGGCTGGCCTATTTGGCTTTAAGAGTCGGGTGCTCGTCTGGTTCGTGTCTCCAGCAAGGCTTTAGAGTCTTGGGTTTGTTGGGCCTTATGAGCCCGTCCGCCTGCCTGGACCTTCCGGGAGCTTGAGACAGAGAGGTCCAGGAAGCCCTTCCCTGGGAGCATTTGTTTTGGCATCATCACGTACCATCAGCAGAAGCTCCGCACACAGACCGGAGGCATCCTGTCAGAATGTAACCGAACCTTCATTGCATTTCCCTTTATTTTTTTTATGTATTAAAATTACATTTAAATGTCAATGCCAAAAACTTGGCTCAAATGTGGCGCTCTTGAAATGTTCATGCTTTTTGTTTCTCTGTGGTTGTCACTTTCAGTGCTGTCTACAAAAGTTAAAGCAAACCATTTACTATGTGGTCTCCATGGAGACCTGGGAAAGGGGCCAGTGTATTCTGAAACGCACACCAACCGCACAGTAAAGAGAAAAACTGCTGTTTTAACCAGTTTTTAATCATGACCAGAACCCAGAACCAACTAGATTTTGTACAGTTTTTAGAGCAAACCGTTTTCAGAGTATTACAGTAAAGTGTATTTTACAGCCCTTAATTTGAAAGGTGTATTTAAAAAGAACCCACTTTTTTGTCTTGAATTCAGGGAGAGATTTTGTGATCCCGTGAAATGTCCAAATAAAGACCACAAATACTTCTTCTTGTGATGGTTTTTCTTTGGTGCTCAGTTCCAACTCATCCATGTAAATAAATATAACATGATCCTGGAAGGTTCTCGAGTTGTGTTTTTTGTTTTGTTTTGCGTACACCAATAGTACTAATGTGAAGTCAGTACGTCAAGTATGTTCATTTATTTTAAATTATTGTCATAAATTCTGCCAGTCGGTACATATTTATGCAAAATTGATCCATTATCACACATTTTTGCTGCTTTCAGTAGCATTATCAGTTTAATTCATATCCACTTCTTTATGGTTATGACATATTTGTTTATATTCAAATCTATGTCCTCCTGAGTCTCTTAAATTCAGCCGCTGGATCAGTGCCTCTGATTAGATTGCTTTCTACTGTGTATGATCACAGAGGTGTATTCAAATGATTGAAAACGATTTTAAGTTTCTCATTTGTAAAATTTTAATGAAGACGATCTGGGTTGACCTATAGGTCCCATATTGATCTCACAATTCACCTCCAGAAAACACCCGATGACCCCTGAGGTGTCCATATTGAATTCAGGTAAAATATTGAATAGAACTGGATGTTGATAGGCGTAAGATTTGAAATGGATGGTGACTGGAATAATTGCTTTAAAGTCCCTGAATTTCCTGTTCATAGTCATAGTATAACGAATATTGAATACCTTTACCCAAAATAATTGACCACAGTTAAAGTTGTGCTGTAAATTATGTTATTCTGATCCTTTTGTGCACCCGTTCTGCTACCTTACTGTATATGAATGCCAGTCTCCGCTGTGATTCGTCCATGTAATTGCACCTCGCTCTTTGTTTGAAGGAACATGGCCTTTCCAAACCTGGGGGCCTGTAATGTGTTTCAGCTGATGATGATACATTTAGTTAAAGACTAAAATATAAGGAGAGGAAATGTTTTGTGGAAAGCAATTGTTTTTTTAACTTGCTTCTGCATCAAAGCATCTTCTTTTCAATGAGCTTACTTTAGGACGGTGTGGAAGTGGAATCATGCCCATGGGCGCTGCTTACCTGGGATGTTCAGAGCTGCATACACAAGGCACGTATCAAATGTAATCAGCTCCTCTGGACTAAAAGAGACATAAAGAATCTCAGCTACTCTACGGCACTCTCCTCTGAAGTGTAAATTAACTAGCAGAGAATGGTGCTTCATTTTCAATTCCTACACCAAACGCCACCTGCGAAGCTTGCAGCGTTGAGAGTGAAACCAGAGCAGATTAAGTAGGCCTACACAACCTCCGCCTGTTTTCCATATCTGAGTGGGTATTTCAATAACAAAATCCGTGTTGCATTTTGTTTTGTTTATTTTTCACAATCACTTGCTGATTGAGTAATTGCTCACCTAATTCTGTCCTCATATGTATTCATTTGCCAGGTGGTTTTCAACCCAGAACGACTACCGAGAGCGGTACAGCGCGAGCAAATGGCTGATAAGGGACAGAACACAGACGGCTATACACGCCATAAATCCACGCTTTGGTTTCACTTGATTGAAGTGCCAGATCGCGGAGAGTGCAAAACAACCAGGCGAAGAATAGAAGAGCCAGGCAGCAGTGAAATAGCCATTAAGAAATAAAGAGATTTTGTTCTACGGTAGTTGAAGGTATATTTAGTCTGACAAGAGTGCTTTGTTCTTGGTTGTTCTTGTAGCGTTTCTAAAGGTGTTATGCAGTTGAATTCTCAAGCAGTGGCATGAAATGGTCTTGTTGGTCAGCTTGTGTTCTGGAGGTGGGTTTACAGTAGGTAAAAATAACGATGACATTCTTTCACCGTCAAAGTTGCTCTATTATTTGAATGACTTCATCTGAGCTTTTGTCTAATGTTAAGTATGAAAATAAACGAAACAATCAGATTTTTTGTGAATAAGTTGGTCTGAAGTGCTATTGAAGAATAGGCTGCCTTTTTACTCTGTTCATTTTACAACCATATTCATCAGATGTGTTTAAATAATTGATTTAGATGTATTATTGAATGCTTTATAGAAATAGAATAAATATATAAATGTTTCATAATCATTTGTTGTAATTGGTCTGAAGTGCTATTGAAGAATAGGCTGCCTTTTTACTCTGTTCATTTTACAACCATATTCATCAGATCTGTTTAAATAATTGATTTAGATTTATCATTTAATGCTTTATAGAAATAGAATAAATATATAAATGTCTCATAATCATTTGTTGTAATTTCTTCTTTACACAAAGCCAAGCAAAGAAACCCAAGAATGGCAAGTTACCTGAATAACCCAGGTTGCCAGGAGGTGGGAACCAGCTAGTCCTAATGGAAGTTGATAACTGCATGGACTGCATCCAGAAAACTGTTCCGTCGATAGAAGCTTCAGCAGCAGGAGCGGTGGAAGGGGAGAGAGGACAGAGTGTGTAATCAGTAAGGCCCAGTGACAGAAAGCAAGATAGCGGAGATGGCTGGGCTGCCTGCGCGCAGTCCGGATGAAGCCAGCATGACGAATGATAGAGTCGCTGATGTGGTGCCCGGTGGTCTATGTGAAATAAGGAAACCTCTGACAGTATCAGCCATGGCATTGCAATTAAGGGGAAGAAGGCGACCAGCCACCCTCGTGAGGTCAAGTCTGGCCTGGGTATCATTAGAGTGTCTGCAGTGAGAAGCAGACTGCTTCCTGTTCTCAGGCACAGCAGGGCAGGTTCCAGAGCTGACTTACCTGGAGCTGTAATTGTACCTCGCGGCTCCAATGATCCACTGTCACACAGCATGAACACCCCTGCCTAAACATGCCCTTCCCTGAGCCAATCATGAGCCCTTAATGGGAATGCCACCTCCCTACTCCAGCCTCCCTCAGTGCGAAGGATCAGCACAGCATGCAGTCACTTTTTATGAACAGGTGTACCAAAAAAGAGGAGTATTTTAACAGACACCTCGACGAGCTTTAATTCACTGTTTCATTTTCACTGTTGATTGTTTATCAGTAGCTCAACTGTTCTCTAAATATAGTATTTACACCACTGGTCTGTCTCAAAAATGTGTCTTCATCATAAGAGATCTAGCAGCATTGCCAAGACAGATATTTTAAAATATCAATATCATAAATCAAGGTTGCATTATATTAGATTTCTCTGAACGAGCAACACAATGCAGTGATAGATTACCATTTTTTTGGGGGGGGGGGACAGACCCTCTGGCTGAAATGGCCTTTTATCTCCAGCACAAATAGTTCTGCCCAGTATCTGAGTTTATTTATTACAACACTTAACAAATATCTTTCTTTCTGCCACGCAGACCTCTCTTACTCTTATCTTGGAGCTGAAAGCACAGCAGAAAATACCTGTCACTGATTTCTAGTTAAAGAGGTATGTTCTTAGTCAGTGTCAGCACAGAAAGCTGTCAACATACAGCCTGGAATGGCAATGGCCACGCTCAATCTGTGGAGAGAAGATAAGGCATAAGGCCACGATGCTATTGGCCATACAGGCGTGTAAAGAAGGTTTTTTTCTCTTATTTTAAATGCTGCTCAAGCATTACATGTTGTATCCTCTAACATCTCACCATCTGAATGAGTTCATCGCCTTTCCATCTGATTCCTTCAGTCCCTTATGTGTGGCCATGACAGAGTGGTAATGCGTGCCACGATGAAAACAGTGATCAGATAACGATTTATTGAAAGGATAAAAACCCTTGAGATGAACCATCATCAAGTGGATCCTTAACACAATTAGAAATAGAACAGAAACAGAATAGAAAACGAACGAGAATAGAAACGGAAAATACAAGACATGAAAGAAATCAGCACTAATACACTCACACATACAAAGACAAAGACTCCCGTGCCCACTGGTTCCCCTATGAGGCCAGAGTACATACAGTGAATGTTCACATACCCATACAAAGCCATATACATTAACATGCATCTACACATCAGAGATAACTTCTTTCCATATCTCAAGTGTAATCAGGAGCAAGAGCAAGTTGCTTGAAGATAAGTAAAAAGAGATGCCTTAAATTGATGAAAAGGGGCAATAGTAAACTATAGGTTATTCAGGTAATTCCAATCTGATGGAGCTTGCGATGAACCCAGTGTGCTCTAATTGGTCAGCAATGCAGTGGGGTAACTGGCACGTTTTCAAATTGATGGTACCTCATATGACTAAGGATAGATTCAATCCTTCAGAGAAGAATTCCAGAACATGAGAGGTGAGCTTGATACACTTACTCTCCAAATCATCCGGATCTGCACCAGTACCTGATCTTAGTGCCCACAAAAGAAAAATGCTGGTTGAAGGCATTGGCAATTATAGAGGGATCATTAACACTTTCATTATTAACTCTAATGCGAGTAATCAAGCTTTTGGTGGATAGTTTTAATTTGGTTCCAAAACTGTTTAGGATTATTACAGTCATTATCTAAAGAGTCTTTTTAATAACTGGATTTAGCATTGTTTTGTTTGTGCATATATTTCTTGTTTAAATATTGTACATTCCAATCAGCAAATCCCTTGTTGACCAATATCATTCCAGGTTATTTTCTTATCTCTTTGTTTAAAAATACTTAAGATCACCATTAATCCAGGGTAGGTGTTTACCTCTAATCGTAATAGTTGTCCAGGGGGTGTCTTTATCTACATTAAGAAAGTCATTGCAATAAAAACTCCACGCATCTTCAACAAAAGGTAGTGAAACAAAAACTTCCACATTCATATTTTTCCATTGACTTTTTCTTGATGAATCTGGGTGGAAGACGAGGTACTTCCAGCCACAGAAAATAATGGCGTAGTCACTGAAACAATCGGATAATAGACTTCTAATTCTCTATCAGGATGGGTGAAAAGAATCCAGTCTACCAAGGACTTAGAAGTGTAATCAACTCTGGTAGGCTCGCTTATTAGTTGAGTTATAGGTTTATACTGCCAAATAGGTTTCGATCATTCATGGATGAACAATCTCAAATGCTGTTAACAGTCACACAGAAAAATTATTTCACTTCAATGTAAATCAATGGCAATCTAAAGAGTTAATGGTAGACACAACACACTTTCACTAGTTTGCCCATAGGAATGCTTCATTTGGAGCGCTGATAATATGCGAGTTTCGCTTGGAAGCTGGCTGTGATCCTGGGAAGCCAATAGCAGAGATCGAGTTTGTGCAATGCCTTCTGACACCCCAAGAGATCTCCTGCTATATCTTGTATCTGAGGCCGCTGCCAAAGGGGAAATCTATGAAGGAACCAATGCTTGGTAGGGGGAACTGGAGATCTGACAGATTAAAAAGGATGAGGGAATGGTAGGTCTGGACATCTGAGGACCAATGGCCAAACATCTTGATTTTACTGCTCAGATGCACCGTTGCTTGCAGACATATAGTGGCAGCTCCTATCCTAAAATGTAATGGTCCAGTTTTTAGCAGACACTTATATCCAAAGGCATCCTGTAGGGAATCGAACCTGGGTCGACCACTTAGAGGGGGGTGGCACGAGTGGCTGGGGCACCTTCATGCGGCGGTCGAGCCACTACAGTTCCTCTCTGAGGCTGACTCTAAAGTTCTGCACCGGCCCCCTTAAAGCTGAGCTATATCCTGAATCACCCCCAAGCGCAAGCCATTCAACTGAATGAATGGGACACAGAGATGCATGACTCTACAAATGCATACGATTTATTCTAATCCAGACAAAAGGGCGGGATAATAGTGCGCCAAGAATAGCTTGACAGAAATGATCTACATTAAATCGCATACAAATCAAAAGCTGATGGGGCAATAGCTCTGTCATTAGCTTAGCTGCGTTTTAGAGTTGAACACAGTGGCTTCTTAAGCAGGTGCATTGTCTTTGTTGGGATCCAAGACACTGCTATTCCTAAAGCTCAATTTTTGGTTCAAAAATATCCAAAATAAAAGATCAGTCATCAGTCTTTTGTCAATTTGCAGTAAAGGTTATTCCATGTATCATACTGTAAAGAAAAGGGAGATTTCATACAAATGTGTTCAAGGGTGTCTTGAGAGAAGAGGGCAAACTGGATCTAACCATGATTGGAAAAGAAGCAGAAAGCCCAGATGCAAAAAAGGCTCAGGTGCATATGACTAGTTTCTCTACAGGTAATTTCAAAACATTACTCAAGGCCGCTGGTAGAATGTGGGAAGAGTTTCAAAGGAATAGCCATGTCTGACACAGGCAAGGAAGAAGAAAAGGTTCAAATGGACACACACACACACACACACACACACACACACACATTGATGATTGATAGATGAGGATTGATGATGACTGTAAAAGAGTATAGATGAGTCTGCGTTTGAGATGATGGGATCAAGGGGGAGAACATAGGAGAGGCGTACAGCAAATGAGAAGATGCTGGAGAAGTGCTTGATTCCTTCAGTTATTTATGGTGTAGAGAAAGTAATATACGGGTATGGAGCACTTCAGTGCTGACCAGGTGAGAGAGCAAAGAATAACTGACCAATGTGCACAATCAGCAGATCTGAACCCTGTATGCGTTTTCGCCATAAGATCAGACACACAGACATGAGGGTTAAAAAGGTGCTTTGATTTACCATGGTAGCAGAAGTCTCACCATTTTTGCCCTAGGTAGATCTACAGAAGGGTCTGCCAAGTTGTAACTGTGACAAATGTAGGATTATTGTAGAATATCAAATTTGATGTGAAATAAAAGGGCTAGTATATTGTCAATGTATTTCTGGTGAGACTGATGCTACCATGGTAAATACAAGTATATATTTTCTACCAATAATATGACCATTGGTTGGCTATGTTATACTAGATAATACCAACAAGAACCGTCCTCTCTGATGCAGACATAATTTCTGCAGCACCCATTTGAATTAGCACTGAAACAGCAGTGTGGATTGGCAGACCTGCCACGACCATGGACAGAATGCAGAGTGCAGAGACAGCTGGCAAAGGGAGAGGGGGAGTCAGAGGCTAACTTGGACGCAGTACACTGCAGCAGCTTGTTAGATGGTCATGACCCTGGTCTGATCACTGATTGCACAATCATAGTGTGGACATAACCCTCAACTTACAAACCATCTCTGATCAACTCAGATTTGGCATTTCTGTCATTACGAGCTGCAAATGACGGTTGGTGTTCAGCAGAGGAAAGCTGGCCATCTGAGGCCATAAGAGAGAAATGCCATAGGCCTACATGAAAACCTCAAGCGGTTGAGGGATTAGTAAGAAGGCGGATGAAAGCTTCACTATTTCCCTCTGAAGATCCAGTTCATGCCAACAGGGGTAGGAAGATGAAAATAAGTAGTGAGCTATAGATAATGAGCTATATCCACATCACATGGTCATCAGCAGCCAATGTTGGGAACATTCACCCATTCTCAACAAGAGGACCCATATACTGTCTGATCCATATTACTGCTTAGCAACTGCACCACTGTAGCACAATAGACACCATTTGGTTTACCTCTAGCAAGAATCTCAAATCAATGCAGTGGGATTGAACTAAGGACAATCATATATTCCAACTTCAGCACAAAGATTTAGCCCGAGGTTAGAAAGTCATACTGAAAAAGTTTATATCAGACAAATGTTATTATCTTTTTGGAAATTCCACCAAAGGTAATCGTTATCAGTACGACAGCGTCAATTCCATATTTTCTTCTGTCTGTCATTTGATGAATTGGATAATCAACAGGATAGACATTTTTACATGATACGAGTGTTTTATTTTTTTCACGAGTTGTGGATGAAAGTTCCTCCAGCGGGTATGTCGAGGACTCGAGGAAAGAGGTGCTGTGTCGGCACTTGTGGGCGCTGTTACTTCATGCAGAACACCAGGAGATAGAACAAACCCGAGTGAGGCAGACTGGCTTCTGTGCTCTCTGAATGTCGAAATAGTCGTTAATTCACACATTTCTCAGATAAGAAGATTATCATATCATCATGCATATCATTTTAATAACATTTGCCTATACATTCCTAACATATAGCCAGCCTACTCCATTGTTTCCAAAACCTTTTACGTTCCTGAAGGCTTTTACTTTTTATATTGAATGTGAATTTTATGATTTACGTGAATCACGTAGACGGTTTTGTTCGTATGAATGCTACACATAAAATATGTTAGGCCAGTTCTTCTGGCATAATTTCCATGTCGACCCTTTTCGAATGCAAAAACTGTTAGAAAAGGCTTTCTTCATAGCGACCATGTCCATCTCCATTCACACGAGTTGTTTCCACCCCCCGCCGTTGGGCAAGCAGCTATAGGATCTGATGGATCCTTATGGTTTGCAAACGATGTGTAGAATGAATGTGGGGGTTCACTGGAGGGCTTGTACTACTGGAAGGGTGCCAAAGCCCCTCTCCAGTGATAGGGATTCTCACGAGTTATACTTTCTCATTCATTTCTTCACTGATTTGAGCAGGTACCAAACCACATGGAAAGTAGCCTACATTGTTCTTTTATCAATGCGTGTCATTCAATAAATCGGAACGGAAAACACTGTTAATATTTCTTCAATATTTTGTTTATTGTTCAGACGGTCTGATTTGCTCTCGTTTTGAGTAGTTTCAGATTTTCTCAAAGGTAGGATCCTCGCGTAAGACCAATGTAACCATCCAGTAACGGACTTCAAAACAGCTGACATCTGCTAAAGGTTTCAGTCACGGTGAAATTGTATGTTTCCCTCAAATACATATAAAAACACGAATTACAGCAAACACGGTGTGCTGGGACGCTCTTAGTAGCCTATAGCTGTTCTGCATCAGCTGCGTTGCATATATGATCAAATGGGCTCTGTGGGCGGTGAGCGCACTGCATCGCTTCAGTTGTGCAGCCCAATCTGAGCTGGGCGGTGCGCTCTATCATCGATACCACCGGTCACTCGCATATCAACGCCGTCTTTACTACGGAAGACACCGTTAGAGGAATCATTTGCCGAATTACTCAAAGAAGATACAAAGGGGAGCAAAGTTAAGAAGAAAACGAGCCCTTAGATTTCCCCCCCTTAGCATCACTTTTGAATTTACAGCGCAACAGCTACTGGTCGCGATAATCTGAAAATTCTCCTGGATTTCCCCCCCTGATCAGTGGATGGAGTTGTCTGGATAATGAAGAGAATATTCCTCCCCTGATAAACACCACGCCGACGATTTGATAAGATGTTCAGGAATAAAGTTATCCTCAAGGTGTGGATCAGTACGCAAGATGAAACTGCAACGACAAAATAGACTGGTGAGTAAAACTGGGTCAACTTTGAAATATTTCATTGATGATCTGGGAACAAAATATTTGGTGTGTCAGGAGTCTATCAACTATACACACCCCACAGCCATGCAGTTGTTTAGGTAGTGTTGGGGCATTTTCCCCTCTAAGAACTGTTGTCTACACAACAACGAACCTTTGTCATACAATGCGTTCTACTATTAACAATCACACATGATTCTAAAGGTATCCAACGTTGATAGTTTGCTTTTGTCAGTTTTCATTTAGAGTCAAATTACAACAGCATTGTGTGAAATGTATTCTTAAGTCAGAGCACTGGTTTGCAGAATACACTGCAGAGCTTTCGACAGCAATGGATTTCTATAAAAATCAATATTTACATTCTCCAACATTCTCTTGTTACAACTTGACATGTCATTACATCATTCATTTGGAGACTGGAAGGGAAAAGTATTAACATCAAATCAAATGTGATGTCACTGTATTAGCAGCATGCATAAAGTCCAAGAGAGTGGCACTGGGGGGTGGAGCGAATCTATTGGCTAAAAAGCTTATTTCTCAGTCAAATAAGATATGGAACTCCCTAGTCATTTTGCCGGGCTCCTTATCCAGCACTCAAGCAGCTTAGATGATTACAGGTCCCAGTCCTTCAGGTAAAGGGCAGCGGATGTTTTTGGTGGATTAAGATATTATAAATTATTAATGTATTAATGTATTTCTACGTTTTATGACCTGAACCTCAACATATTGTCAGGTCATAAAGGAGTCTACAGTGAAGCAACAGTGTCACTATCAGTTTGAAAATAAATTGCTGACCAGACAAGTGCAACAGGCCTGTGGATTTATCCAAAATATCCAAATATCTGATCTTTTTCTAACGTGAGAGAACACATGCTAAATTGGACTTGCTAGGTCTTTATGAAGCTTTTATTGAACCACTTGGAGGATTCTATAATAATGTTTATATAATTTTATATAATGCTTCAGCTTTTGCACATGTACGGTAATGACAGTGGGTGACTGTTGTAAATGTTTAATGGCTGCCCATGTCTACACCCGGGGCTATTTCTAATTGATGCCTAATATGGTTACAGTAATTCATCCCAGTCAGCTGTGGACTTTGTACCTCTTCCTCATCGTGGTTCTAGGGCTTCATTTGTACAACCACTGCGCTTGATTAATTGTCTACTCCCTCGTCGGCCTTTTATTTATATGCCTCCAATCAAATAAACTGGTTGGGAAGGCTTTGATGAGGGGACACTTGAGATACAAGAGCATTGAATGAGAAGGAAGAAAAATGGCAAAATCTTGGTGCGCAGTATTGTTCTATCACTGGTCGTGTCAAGGTGTCAAGGCCACAGAACAAAGGAGCTGTTTCTGGTTGGCCAGTTAGACGACAATGAAGTCTCTCACTGCCCGGCGACCACAAACATTCTACACAGAATCTTTAACGAGTCAGAGTGACGTGAGGGGACTTAAACCCTTCTGGAAACCTTACGGCAGCTTAAATGGCATTAATGACATTAAACGTAGCTTAAGTCTCGGGATGAGTGTGTGTCTGTGACAGAGATACTGTCCAATCCCGTGTAATTCCCCACGCAGCCATGCGTACCGGGACACTGATTTCACTGGAGCCAAGTGAGGATGAAAGGCCTGATCCATGTGGGGAGAAAGCTGTCCACCCCACCACAGGGCTAATTATCCAAAAGAGTCGGGCTCAGCAGAAAAACAGATTCAGATTCAATTTGGCCCCGTGTCTCCGAGGCACTCTCCACCGCGGGTGAGGTTTCCGTGGCTGTGTTATCAGGTCGGCCCTCCTTGCACGTTCTCAACCAAGTCAGCATTGTGCCCAGGCAGCCCTGAGAGAAAGACAGAGAGAGAGAGAGAGAGAGAGAGAGAGGGAGAGAGAAAGAGAGAGGAAGAGAGAATGAAAGGGGGAGAGAGAGAGAGAGAGAGAGAGAGAGAGAGAGAGAGAGAGAGAGAAGGAGCCCGTTGGGGGAGCCATGGGAGGTATCATGCGCGTACCCAGGGTCCAGGGTCTTGGCTAACTTTGTTTGATACCCCCCCCCCCCTCAGTTGCCCTATCTCACTCTTGCTCTCGACCACTTTTAACAAGTGCAGACTCAGCAAGAGCCTCCCCTGAATAGCCGCTGCCATGTTAAGATCATTGTCACGGGCGTACTTCGAGCTACTGGGGAGCTGATAAGCCTGCGTACATCTTGCAAAGTTAACTAATTTTGAATACAGTGCACAATACCAAGGGCCGGGGGTTGGGAGGGACCCTCTTGTGGGGGGGGGGGGCACTCATCTATCAGATGAGCCCGAGTGAGAGGCCTTTGATGTCTGCAGCACTTGGGCTTAATTGTGTTTCCTATTGAGTGACGAACAAATTCTGTCATGTTCAGTAAATGACTCCCTAGCGTGTGCACGCACGCTCGTACGTGTGTGTGTGTCGGGGGGGGGGGGGGGGGTGTTAATGTGTTTGTATGTGTGTTTGTGTTTGTGTGTGGTTGTGGGTGTGTATGTGTATGTGTATGTGTATGTGTATTTGTGTGTGTGTGTGTGTGTGTGTGTGTGTGTGTGTGTGTGTGTGTGTACGTGTGTACGTGTGTGTGTGTGTGTGTGTGTGTGTGTGTGTGTGTGTTAATGTGTTTGTATGTGTGTTTGTGTGTGGTTGTGTGTGTGTATGTGTATGTGTATGTGTGTGTGTGTGTGTGTGTGTGTGTGTGTGTGTGTGTGTATGTGTGTGTGTGTGTGTGTGTGTGTGTACGTGTGTGTGTGTGTGTGTGTGTGTATGTGTGTGTGTGCGTGTGTGTAGTTGTGTAGTTGTGCGGGGGTATAAATGTCTGAAGGGGTGTAGAAAGAGATGACCGTTCGTGACTCACACAGCGCGTCCGCATTCCAGCTCAACTCCCTCACTTTCCCCCTGGCTGAGGCCATCTGCTCACAACAGGATCTCGCCAAAGAGCTCAGTAGCAGAGAAGGATCCAGAGGATGATGGAAACCAAGACAAGGAGAGAGAGATAGGGAGAGCAAGAGAGAGATATGGGGGCAGAGAGAGAGAAACTGATGGGGGAACAGAGAGAAGTGGAAAACAAGGTGGGGAATGAGGGTATACAGGTAAAGAGGGGTACATTGACATGGGGAGAGAGATGTGAAGGGGGGAATCAGAGGGAAAGAGAGATGGAGAGAGATGGAGCTGAAGTGCATTGCTGTGCATGTCAATGAGAGGAGTTACATACTCTAGTCTGGAGAAAACAAAATGACACATTATGTGCCCCAGGCAGCCATCATTCGCCATCTCACGTAGCTAAACAGAAATGCTTGAATGATCAGTGGACGGCTATATGCAGGAGGTGAGGCTAATCATCACAGTATTCCTTGAACCTAACCAACAAGAATGAAAAAAAAAAAAAAACATTTTTAAATATTGAAAACATGGGAGTCATGAGTCCAGCAAGTGCAACTGCTTAATTTTGAATGAACTGCAGAGAAATGTGGCAGTCACAGAGCTGTGCTGGTTGGAGAAATGTTATCAGAGGCATTTGCCCTTGGTGTGGCACATGTAGCTACAACACCTGAGATCTGCCATCAACGGGGGGGGGGGGGGGGCGGCGGCACCCACTCTCACAAATGAGTCATAGGGAAGTAACTTGCAGTCATATAAACAAAAAGGCTTGGGAGAGAAACACACCTCTGAGCTTGAGACATTTCCTCTGAGTACACACAGGTCTCACTCTCCCCCTGTCTCTCTGGAAGTCTCCATGCTTTTCACTTCTCACTAACTCACTTCCCAGTGGGAGAATCGGAAACAGTCTTTTTTTTATATAATTATAATTTCACACTCTTTGTCAAAAAGTTTTTAGTACAATGGCTCCTCATATTTCTTGGCATATGTCGGCCACATTGTATGTACAGAAACATTAATAGCATAACGAGAGAAAAAGAATGAAACCCACTGCAGTGACAAACTGACGTCAGACAACTGATGTCACTTCCAGAAATCTCACAGCTTCACACATGCACGTGAGAATGCATGATCAGAGGGGAGAAGAAAATGAAACGCTGGTGTCACACAGGGAATACAGTATGTTCTCGTGCTCAAATGTGGACCAGAACTGGAATAGATAAGAATAACTGAATGGAATAAAAGAATAACTGAATTAACAAAGATAACTACAAAACTTAAAACAGGACAGGAGTTTCGTCCTATTTCTCTAGTTGTTCCTGGCTCTAGTCCGTGTAGGGCATGAGTTCGGAGTTGCTGGAGACATTCCAGGTCAGCTCATTGGTTGCTAGCCAGGAAGGGTCAAAGGGTCATGCTGGTGTCATCTTTGGCCAGGTTTTGTTGAGCTGCCAGAGTATCTGTGCGGCAAAGTGGTCACCATGCAGCAAATCCCTTCAGAACTACAGTGTGTGGCCCCTTGGGCTCTGCCACCCTCGAGAGAACATGCTAACAGTCGCCAAAATATGATTATATAACAAAGTGTGTCAGGGGACACCAAATCCGTTTGGCAGCAATAAGGCAACTGTTTCCTGTTGATTAGGGGATTAAAGTTTTGTGGATATGTGTTTTTCATTTTGCGGCCCTGCATGTAGGCAGGTGATGGGTGTTTGAAGTTTTTATTCTCCTCGCCATTGCTCAGTAGGGTGTCTTTGGTGGGTTTCAGGAGCCTGGGGCACCTCGCATGTACATGAGGCATGGTATGCCAAACGCCTCAGATGAGCTGCCAGGACAGGGCATGAGCGCTCCACTTGAAAGAAAAAGCTAAAATGGCCAAGCAGAAGAAATGTTCAGCTGGCGCTGCTCTGGAAACCAGATCTGCTGAATCGAGAGGTGGGGGGGGAAAAAGACTTCATTCTAATTCAACAGCTCTGAATTACTGGTGAGAGTACTGGATTGACCCCCAGCACACATCAGCTGCAGGACCGGAGGCAGCTCAGGGACCGCTGCGCCCTGACTGAGCCTGGGGTCGAGGCTCAGCTCCCCAGCTTTGAGCTCCAGAAGAAGGCAGTTCCCTGTGTGTCATATGCGAGGAGGCCTCCAGTGGTGTGGCGTTCATGCATCGTGTGTGCGCGGGTGTGTGTGTGTGTGTGTGTGTGTGTGTGTGTGTGTGTGTGTGTGTGTGTGTGTGTGTGTGTGTGTGTGTGCCATCCTTCCTCCTTGGCTGGGTGTCTGCTAAATGGACTGTGAAATGAGCACACTTACCACTCCCAGTGGCAGAGCCAGCAGACATGGAGGCCGCGGCACTGAGACTCGGGCTCAGCACTAAACACTTCTCCTGCGGCCTCTGATCTCTGAGCGTCCCCCAGCGCCCCGGGCACCGCCTTGTTATCTTGTTTTAAATGAAAAAAAAAGAAAAATGTTCCTCTTCTCATGAGTATGTGTGTGATCGTCGCTCAATTAGCAATGCATTTATGCATTTATATTCCAAGGTGGGCGTACTTATATTCCGAGGTGGGCGTATAACATTCACGCGCACCAACACACTCACAAGCAAACATATACTTTTCGAAATGTGTACAAACGTGTACATATTGTACGACTTAAAACAGATATTATGACTTAAAACCTGAGGGAAAGCCATATGTGATAACAGTGATGGCTGGACCTGAGTAAATATCGCTTTACATAAAGACCCACATTTCCAGTCACGTTAAAATGGAGTGTGACGCAAAGAACAAGCTTCTCGTCTCTCTCCTCCTTCCTCTCCTTAGCTCTGTTATTTCCCCCTCGCCCTCTCTCTCCCCCTCTCTCTCTCTCTCTCTCTCTCTCTCTCTCTCTCTCGCCCCCTCCTCTACGCCTGGGCCGCTGCGACTCCAGAAGTGAATTGCTCAATGAATAACATTTTTTCACCAAACACAGGCGATTGAGGTGGCGCAGAAGGCCATGAGCTGCACTCTGATTTCCACGCTGCAGCAGTGACAACCGAGGAGACGTCTCCCCTCATCCGCCGCTAATGATGCAAAATGGCCTGTTCAGAGGCTCGTTAAGGGCCTCCACTGTTAGATTCCCGGGCTTTGATAACGAGATGTATTTATTTACTTAGAAGCCTTCATCAATAATGGATGGACTGCAACCTGGTGAGGGGAGAGGCCCCGACAAGTCTCCTCACACCCACTCCCACCCCCCACCCCCACCCCACCCTCTGGAACCCAAACGGCTGGCTTGTGTGCACACAGTCTGGCTCTTGCAGGTTTTTTTTTCCGCCTTCATTTCAGGAAGCCCGGCGAGGTCGCGTATGAAATGACCCCCCTTGACCCTCTCTCTCATTCTTGTCCGTCTACAAGGTGCGCTGAAATTGAGTGCTGGTCGGGGCGGGGGGAGAGTGGCTGAACCTGTTGACGACTCTAATGGAATTGAGGCTCGGCCGAGGGCCGGGTTGTCTGATGCCGTTAGAGGATGCAATGACAGGCGCGGAGGACAGGCCAGAATTTTTCCCCCCACTGTCGCCACGTCAACAGGACACTAACGGCATGCGAGAGACAAATGGCATCAGTTGGAGGGTTGTCAGAGACGTCTTCCACCCAACTGAACATCTCGGTGAAGCGTGCACATGTTTGTCTCAAAGCCTCATGGGAAAACCACCCTAAGGTCCTCGTGAGGCTGCCCCTTCATGACTCAGTCGAAGGTGCTATGCCTGTATTTGTGCATGAGTGATTTCAGTGGTATTCAAACATACTGCATTGATTGAACAATTGCTTTTTGTAAGTACATGTAAGAGCTTTTCTTTATTATTCACAGAAAAGATAATGGAGCTAAGACAAAATGGAGCTGAGACATTTTACACACACATGCTGAATAGAATCCATGTAAATATGTAAGGATTTATGTAAATATTTCATTTTGTGAGTGACTGGAATCGATCTGCCGTTCCCAAACTTTTTTCCTTCTTCTGTGACTTTGGTGATTCCCTCACTGTTGATCATGTGCATGATGTTGAAACTAAAATACAAGGAAGAGTTTATTCACTTGGCTTCACCACGTTTTATGTGTGGAGGTACTCAGTAATGAAAGCCTAGAAGTGAACAAATTGGACCGACATCTCCAAACAAAGCTCTCAGTATCGGGACAAGCCTAAATCATTTTCCCTTTCAAGCGACAGTGGAAAAGGAAGTCAGTCATGTTTTGAGTGAGTATGTTAGCTTTTGTTTGTTTTGTGTGTCTGTTAGTTGGTGACTAATGTGTTGATATCTAGCTAACATTGTCAGTGTTAGCTGTAATTGCTGACGTTATCTTGCTCACCGTGATTTGACATTCTGACATTCTGTCCATGACTCATAGGCTCATACCTATTGTGGATTAGGCAGCAAAGTGCGTTTATTCAACATTGTTTTGATGTGTGTGTTATGTTTGTATTAGTGAAGTGTGTATGTGTGTCAGTTTCCATGCATGTGTGTGACTAATGTGGTGGTGACAGGTGAGAATGGTGAAGAGGAGAAAAGGGTGAGAAATAGAAAAAGCATTTTTGTGTTACAAAAGGTGTTACAAAATGGTGGTGAGAAAATTAACTGGGGCTGAGACACTCATGAATTAGGCATTTTGGTGCCATTTTAGGTATGGATATTTAAGAAGACGTAATCATTTTCGGGGCCCTTGGTAGCTAGGGGCTTAAGGGAATTGCCTACCATTGCCTAATGGTAATACCCCCTTTGAGTGAATGTATTGCCTTACTGCTTCTAGGTGGTGAGAAACGTAGCATTACACTTTTATATTGAAATACATACATTTCATATACATTTTAAATGTATGGTTTGTTGTGTTTTTTTTATCAGTAGTTTATAAATCTAGATGTAATGCCAATTCATTTTGGGTCTTAAGCTGAAAAAGTTTGGAATAAATGATTATTTCTCTTCTCCAAAGGGCAGACCCTCTGAGTCATTAAAACTCTGGTGGTTACTGAGTTTGCACAGCAAGCTCAGAATTTGTTCCAATGTTAATAAAGCGTGTTCATATAAAGTTAAACACGGAGAGTGAAATACAGCTCAGGTGGTTAATTTTATGGCCGCATAAAAATGATTATTGAGGAGCAGAGGTGCGTTCATGCTCCGTTAATGACAAAGTGAAGCCACTCTCTCCAGAACTCACTCAAGGATGGTTTCACAGGAGTATAGCGCCATGAACTGTGTGAGAGGCATACTATTTACTTCATAGTATGCTCAACATGCCAACACAAAACACAGTCTTGGACTTCTCCATCACACTCTTGCAGGGGATGACTTACGCCTTGCAAAAGCATGGGAGGAAACCTAAATCATACCATGACAGCCATTTTAGCTATGTTAACCAAGTAAACATATGGCCTCTTGATTGTGTTCAGCACAGTGCAGATATATATATATATATACGGTGCAAGTGTACCCACATTGCTATTTGCATATGCCACCATGTTCATTAATCTTGCAAGAATCCTTTGGATGTTCAAACAGCCACTCTACAGCGGGCAGATGCAAAAAATAATCCTGTGATGTTTGAGAGCTTGCCTCCTCTGCTCTGCTCTGCCTCTGTGTGGGTGTTCCCTTTTTGTCTTTCCCGTGAGGGATGCTCTTGTTGTGTTGCGGGGGCAGGTTGAGTTCCAAGATTAATGAAAAGCTCCATCTTAGTCATAAAAAAAAATGCATTTTTTTCACAATTTATTCCAGTGTCGTGCTCACCAACATGTCTAACATTAACGTTTGCAGACATCGACACGGCGGTCTGAAGAGGTGTGCTGTGGTGCATGGAAGGCCTCTACTGTGATTTCTTTCCTGCCGTCCCCCCCCCCCCCCCCCCAAAAAAAAAGGGTCTGCAGGCATTTCTTTCTCTCCCTTTGTGGTCCTCTCTGACTTGCCATGTTGGGCACTGGGGCAATCAGCAGTGCTTGTAGCTCTCCACAGAGTTTTGTAAGCATGGTCAAAATGAGTGCAACAACACTGAATATTCATGGGAGGAACGCATGTGAGCGAGGAAACAAATGCCTGCCGCGCTCGGTAGGCCGATCGTGCGGTTCTCCCACGTACGGAGGACGGGTGCTGCTAGATGGCCCTTCACGTCCTCTCTTATTAACACACACTCGTGCTGATCTATTAAACACCTGTGTGTCAACCGCTTCGTTACCTCCGACACGGCACATTATTCATGATTTACCGAAAGGGGAAGAAGTCCAAATGTGAGGCTGAATATGAGAGTGGGCTTGCCCAGAGTGTGGGTCAGAGTGGGCCTGAAATGACTCAAGTGTTACTTTCATCGCTAAGCATTATCTAATGAGTCAACTGCCTGTGGGATTCCAGAAACGACTATATACAACCATGACTGAGCCACAACTGAGACATGGCTAAGGCAAGATAGTTATTCACAGTAACTACTGTACAGTGAGAGCATGTAGTCCATTGTGACTGAAGATGTAGATTAGTGTGTGATTCCTTAATTCAGAGGATTAGTGTGTGATTCCTTAATTCAGAGGATCAGTAACTGACTTCCTTAATTCAGAGGATCAGTAACTGACTTCACCTCACCAAACAGTTATCTTCACTTTTGAACATTCCAGACATTAGATTAGATAAGATTGGTCGAGTGATAATGTGCAGAGTGATTGAATCTTCCATGTGTCCGAATATATACAAGTTAAATTAGACATCAAATCATTAGCATTTTTGATGGGTTTTTTTACAAACCTTTTCAGTAAGCATGTGTGTATGTCTATGAAGTGGGTGACAGGGATTCGCATATTTGATTGCAAGGGGATGAAGGATAGTTAAACTGTAAAAAGAAAAGCTATGAAAGAGCAATACAACAATGGTTTTGTGAACTGATCCTTTCACTCACTTTTTCAAATTTAGTTTGTGAAATTGATTACCAATGAACATCAGTCATTATAATATTATGCCATGGAAGCCATTGGCATGTCATAACAAAAACATTCTCAAAAAACATGAAAGCATCATAATTCTTATGTTCGGCTTTTAATAAATAATTCTTGGTGTTACATAAATTATAAATACAAAATTCATTTTTGGAAGAATTAGCATAAGCAATGCAAATAAAAAAAAGCAGAAAAAAGTGAAAACTTTTAACTGTAACTGACCTTTTGGATCTGTTCACAAGCAGAAAAGCAGAAAATAACAATTAGTATCTCCCATCACCAGAAATTACAAAAACAATTTCACAACCATCTTAAAGGATTTATAGCCTTACTATCCAACCAGTTCAGTGTGCTCAACCATGCTGATGAGAAAATACCATTGAGGGATTAGCTGGGAGTTGTAATAAGGTTTCACATGAAGGAATTTGAATACAAAAAAAAGCTTGGCATGTCACAAACAAGCCCCCCCCAGTTTATGTATTTGCTCACAGGGCAGAATTAAGTCCTCTTTCTTTACACAGGGATTGTACGCGCTGCCACGATACAGAACATTCCTCTGTGGACCCAGAACATTTCTTATTAAAAAGAGCACCTGCAGAGCAGTAGAGTGCACAACAGCAGAGAACAGAAGGGTCCTCCATCGAGAAAAGAGGGGGAAAAAAACCTGTATTTAAGGAGTTACTCATGGTGAATTATTGATTTGGTGCAAGTGGCAGTTATTACATAGCGGATTCGGAGGCCGCTCAGAGGTGGAGTGGTGGGAGGCAGGGGTTGTGTGTGTGTGTGTAGGGAGGAGAGAGTCAGCATGCTGTATGCGACAGCTTTCCAGGAATGTGATCTCGCTCAATGCTCCCGTAACGCTTTCTCTACCATCCCCCTCCTCGCTGCCCCGTCAGCGCTTCCCTGCTCCCTCTTTTGGGACCCTGGTTTCGGTTGGCGGCAGCCGCTGCTCTCCTAGGGAATTATTTAAAAGCTTGTTAGAGGTTCTAGTGAAAAACCTCCTCTTGCCTCTACCTTCTTTCCAGCAATCACGGGGATTGTCAAAATGTCAGTCGGCGTTACTGTAAACTCCCCCCCCCCCCCCACCCCCCTACCCTCTATCTCAACCTCATCTGTGAGCACCAGGGATAACTGGAGCGGAATGAAGGCACTCATTTCGCGAGGGTGAGGACGGAGCAGTCATCTCCATCACCCGTGACCTTTCTGGGTCTTGGAAAGGGGTCCGGAGAGAGCGGGCCAGGCGTGGGCAGCCGTGACGGGCGACAACAACGGAAGACAGCCGACTTTGTGTCACCACTGATGACAGGGATGTAAGATGAAAGGCGAGGATCAGGAGGGCTGCAACACACCGGAGGGCTAGTTGTGGGTTGACGACTAGTCCCCTGGTCGCTCCGAGTTTTGAAGGCCTGTCTGTCAGTTGTCCGCGTCCTCTCAGATGATCCCAGAGGATCCACCTCCGCGTGTCATGCTGGCAATGCCCTTGACAAGGTGACTATGTTCTGACTAATCCCTGTTATCAGGGACCCCAGTATGAAGAGTTCCTAAAGGTCACATGTGATGCAATCTCTGAAAGTGCACTCTGATTAAGACATGATGCATTAGTCTATAGAGGTCTTAAGTCCACCTGAGGGAGTGACTGAAAGAATGTTTTGACACACTGCTCTCGGGGGAGGCCATGCTTTTTTTTATCCCAGTACAAAACAAACCCTCCAATATGTTGATTGGGTTTGTTTATTCTCGGAAAAACAAATTCATTTTAGAGGCCTACAATAATCATTGCCTGTAACGAACCTCAGGCTTGACAGCATTTACTTTCAGAGCAGTTAGGGAATTTCAGTGATTTTCCTTTTAATGCTTCCATCCTCAAAACTGAGAGCCTCAATTTTATATATATAAAAAAAAGTAGGCAACGGATACAGTTACAATGGCAGAGTCACTCATGTTATATATCAGTTTCTCAGAAAAAGAAAGAAAAGAAATGAAGGCGCAACATGGGACTGTACATCAAGGCCACAGTGGCCAAGGAACACGCGATATTCACAAGGGCTTCAAGGCCAGAAAAGGGGGACAATATGTTGGCGGTGAAACTCCTGCCCCGATTAGCACTCATGTTTTCCTACTCCTTATCATCTGTTCTCATATTTTGATCTGACATAAAGGCTAAAATATTAATAAAAGTGCATCGTGATCTCGGCTGGGTCTTTGGTTAATGGTACCCATTCATCGTAGCTACTCCTGCAGAATGCTCCTGTAGTGCAGTGTGAGATAATAACCCATTATTTAAACATTACTGACTGAAAAAAATGTGAAGAACTGCACAGAGGGTCTGTTTGTACAACCAACAGTACAACAGAACAAAACCTTTCAATTTAACAGTTACAATAGATGATAAAACAATGGTAGGTTAAACTAAGTTGCCAGGCGAACTCGACTACACACTCAGTTACCTCACATAATGAACGAGAATGGGCGTGATTCAGGTACTGCAGCTGGTCTCTTCCAGTGAAAGCTGCAATAAAACTGAGATCTTTGTCTGGCTGGGCATTCTTCCTGGCTAGCTCGCCACATTGGTGTCATTGCCATATTACCGACAGAGAAGGCCTTAGGACCCTCTGCTTCACCACTGACAGCCTTAGGACCCTCTGCTTCACCACTGACAGCCTTAGGACCCTCTGCGTCACCACTGACAGCCTTAGGACCCTCTGCGTCACCACTGACAGCCTTAGGACCCTCTGCGTCACCACTGACAGCCTTAGGACCCTCTGCTTCACCACTGACAGCCTTAGGACCCTCTGCGTCACCACTGACAGCCTTAGGACCCTCTGCTTCACCACTGACAGCCTTAGGACCCTCTGCATGCCACTGGAAGCCCGCTCAGAGTTGTTTCTGATGGAACTGTATCTTCCTCTCCTCCACTATTCCACGAGCTTCCGCCGTTGCCAGAGCTTGTGATGGTGCTGGGGGGCGACCTGTCCTGATCGTCTCCTCTACACCTCAGGGACTTTGTCGGATCTAGAAGGATGCACGGTTGCAGTGGTGCTGGGGGGGCAACCGTGTCCGATCGTCTTTCCAATGTTTCCGGGTACCATGTTGCGGTTTCCTAAGGGGGAGTTGATCACTTGGGGGGTGTAGCGAATGCTTCTGGCAAGCAGGAGCAAGGGACTGTAAAGTGTCTTCCAGCATGCCTTGTGAGTGAGGACTGTTTATTCGGTTACTTTGAGTGTTCTGTTCGAGAATAATGTGGTTATGGCTCCCTTTTGTGCCTGGTATTACCGTAGCTGTTATCTTTTTGTCCGTGTTCCATTGTTGTTTGATGCCTGTGCTAGCTCCAATGTATTAGCTACCATATTGGTGCGCTGACAGTCTTTGACATGTTAAGATTAGACCTCCCATCCGTTTTGCTTGTTCTGTGTGTGTTTTAATGGCCAGTAAACTGGGACTCCTGGGAACGTGCAGTGTATAGGGCTTGGGATCTTTGTCTCGCACATTCTTCCAGGCTAGCCTGCCACGATATATAAATATATTTATCACAGCATGAGAGGCTATTTGCCTGCTTTTAAGTACTCATGCTGATATCGGGCCACAGAGCTATCTGTCATTGAAATCCCGTAGTGTTAGCAGCTTCTCAAGCTTGTTTAGCTTTTGGCAGTTGTGTTGCGTGTGTGGAGGCCTTAAAACACTAGGTACTTGTCTATCTACATGCTGAACACACAAAGCCCTGATGCAAGACTCTCCTGCACACAAAGAAGACTGCCGAAGCCTTGTCACCTGACTGGGGAACTGTGCTAGTTACTTTGCAGCCTATTCCACCCTGGAACTGAGAGCTGCCTCTCCTGTCCTCCCTGACTGCATCTGAATCACATACCCTCCTTCACTGGAGCACAGAGACCAGTCCACTGTTAAATATGACCGGTTGAGGTACGAAGGTGGTAAATTCAGTAAATATTTATATTAATTGAACTTAAAGGAACTAAACAGTGCGTTTCGGTGAGAGATGAAGGAACTGTGTGGTTTTCTTTGTGCTGGGGTTATTGATCTATGATTTATTTTGTGTCTGACAGGTGACAGGCTGTCAGACACTGGGATTCTGTATCGTTAGGCTGTAGAAAGGTTATAGAAAAGCCCTTTATCCATTTTTCTTCTGTGTACTTGTGTGCTTACCACACTTTCGATTCAGTTTGGCTGCTATAATGTCCCTGAAACAAGGAATTAGACTATATTGGCCTTTAGACAAGTAGGAAGGAATCAGCTGATAGATTAACCAAGCTAGATCTAGATATGATAGATAGATAGATGTCTTGAGGTAGAATATGTTTGGAATTCTGATACTTACTCAACAAATGTCACTTACACCTGTGTATACACACCCATCAATATCCATTCACCCTGTACACTACACTAAACAACACATTTGCACAAGAACATATGTTAGTCAAGAGATGAAACTCCCTATAAACGAAGAGAGATGAGAAGTCATGCTAGATCTGCAACGAAGACATCAGCAGGATGCACAGCAAATCATCACTGTCCAATCTAATGACAATCAAATCAGTCAAGCACCTCCACACAGCCTCCATAACAACAGTAGCATGTCCAGACTTGCAAAGAAGAGATGCACCGATCACCCTATTGGTTGAAAGGGATGTTTTGGGGGGAGGAGGAGGAGGGGGAGGAGTAAGACAGACACTTTAAAGATACACTTTAAATTCAAGGAATGGTTAAACAGTGGTGGTTTATACACAAAGTGAAGTGGTCTTTATACTTAAAATCAATTCTCAGGCAATTAAAAAAAAACATTTGATCCAAAGAGAATGTACTCCTGCATGCAGACCTAGCAGCATACCCAGGTAAGTTCATTCCAATCATGTAATTCAGAGAAAATCAGAAGAAGTGTAGATAAATTGAAAGATCACAAAACTCAAGTCTTACTCAAACGTGTCAAAATGTGGCGATAGAGATAAGATAAGAAAACGAAAAGAACAAAATCTTACTTCCAAACTATTATGGCTAGTGCACAACAGTTAGTCAGTTTGAGGAATTCCTCTCTTCTCCCTTCATGCTTCATGCGGATGGGTCTTTCATGGCCTCCTCAGACAGGTTACTAAGCGAGTGTATCGCAGGTGGTCAGAGGCACACAAACACACACAACGCACACACTCGCAGGGAGAGACAGGGGGGAAAAAAAACTCTCTTTACTGTCTTTAGCACGGAAGATTCCAACAGCCAAGTCTAGACTAGACTTAAACATGTTCATAACAACCATGACAGTGTCTGGCATAACACTGATTACTGTTATTCTTTACTTAACAGCATATTTTACTGAACTGGTGGCATGTATGTAACAAGGCACCACCGTTACCATATACAGGACATACAGTATGCCCAATAATCACATCTCGTGCCCCAGGATCTTTGGAGCAGTGCAACAAGGCACACATGAAAAAAAAGAAAATGGCGTACACACATCATTTTGACCTGTTGAATGCTAATGAGATGACACAGGAAGAGGGAGCATGGTCATTGACGGTCGATTGTGCTCTGCTGCTGTGCTTTAAGTGTTGGATCTGTATGCTCCTCTCCGTAAACATTTCTTTTGAAATTTCTCAAATTTCCTGAAATGGAACAGAAAGACTGGCCTTTGAGTGTCTACCTGCCCTTCCAGCTTCTGGATGGTGGTGTTTGTTTCAGCCTCTCTCACTATTCAAATTCAATCAATTTTGCTGTCAATCTTCTATCAACACCCACAAGATTTCTCTCATCATGTAGTGCTAGCTTGGCCTGTTTGCAGTTAAGGCTTATTTGACTTGCTGCCATGGTCTCAATCAAACGTGTGGTCTCTGAATGTCACCAATCTGCACTTAGCCATGTATGCTGATCCTCCAGATCATCCAATCAAGTCACTCAGGTTGGTCTTTATGGTGATACTGCGCTGCCTATTATATTTCTGCTCATGCGTTAATGATGATTGATAGCCTGTGGATCCTATTACCTGAAGGGTTCATGGAGTACCCAATTTATGTGCTGTCCCTGGAACATGTCACTCCTTTACTGACATTATAGTCCCTCTGATTCTGGTGCTGATGACAAATTATTGTTCAAATTATTGTACCTGAAATACAAAAAAAAAAATACCCGCTATCCATCAGCGTCGACAAGATGGATGGTTGTGTGTTTGTGTTTGTGAGCATAAATGAAAACTAAACATTCAAGAGAGGGATACCCTCGATACCTTGTCAGGTTGCTGTTTGCATTTTTCAATCCCATTAGTTTGTTGCCTTTGTGCCAGTTTGACTTATTCTTGCACGTCTTGAAATACTACATAATCGAAGGTGTTTACAATTTCGTCATGACAGGCAAGAGGCTCAATCATAACTGTGTGCACAATTAATTTACTATTTGAGGAAACAAATTTGATTTACTTAACATAAATAACATCATGATTTACTTAACGTAAATAAAAAATAAGTCTTTCATCATCAGCATCCTCTCCCATTGGTTTGAGCATGCTTAATGGCATCCAGTGATTTTAAGTCAACATATCTGACAAGTCTCATATCTGTGAAATCTCACTGAATCTCACACATTTCCACACTCAGTCGAATAATAATTATATGTCCAATAGACTGCTGTGCAGTGTGAGTGATAGACTGCAGTGTTCGTGTAACCCCTCTGAATTTGTCTGCGTTTTGTAGTTTTTTCATAGAGAAAGCCCGGGAGACGTGGGTGAAGTTCTCCAGTTTATTCACCTGGCACAAACAATATCACGGGACTCCTTAGCACAGCAGCATGGGACACCTTACAGTGTGCTAATCGTGACTCTATATCCCCGAACTCTGATACATCGTTAATTCAAGTTTAATTACAAAGTAATATATCTAATTGAAATATATACAATAAAACACAAAACATGTACCTGGCACAAACAATATCACGGGACTCCTTAGCACAGCAGCATGGGACACCTTACAGTGTGCTAATCTAAGAGGGAGATTAAACATTAGCTATTCACACGTGTGATTTTGAACATCGATTAAAATATACATTCAGAGGTGCATAATTCCTAAACCAAACACACTATTTACATGAGGATATAATGTGGAACACCTCTCTATAATCAGTATGGATTTAATACATCCAGTCATTGTATTCTAAAATAATAATGTAGGAGCTCTCTTTATGCACAACTCACCGTGACTCTATATCCCCGAACTCTGAGGAGAGCCACTCTGTACAACATGCCTAACCCCTAGAGGCCACTATTTCCCCAACAACATGACTTATGCACATGCTCAGTGTGATTAAATAGCACAAAAAGGATGCAAGTGGAAGAAACCAAATCTTCACTGTTACATTCGCAATGTGCAGCTCACTAGCAGTTATACTATTCAACAATGTTTCAGTATTCAGCAGGTAAGCACCTTCATTATTGAACAACTTCTTATCTCTGGGGCAAACATAGGCCTGTTTCCTAAATGCCACACAAATGTAACAATATGCTTGCATGTGTTGTTGTTTTTTTTGGGTGTGTGAGAGTAGTGGATTCCTGGATTTCAATGACTGATCTCCTGGATTTCAGTCACATGAACTTGACACGTATGAATCAAATGTGTGAAGAAATCATTTGATTAGTAGAGGCTGCGCTGAATCTAATGCATGTTGGGGTTCAGATGAATGTGACCTGGGACTTGCTGGGCTTTTTCCTCTCTAGTACATCCATGAGGTAAAGTCAGGAACATCAAGGCCTGTCGAAATTCAGATTCAAAATCAATACACTCATAGTAGACTCCTGCAACCCCATAAAACCTAGATGGATGCTTGACGTCTTGCGCCACTGGTGAACTCTCTGAAGTTCAAGGAAAAGAGCTCTGCTCAGCCGTATCAAAAGAGATATAGAAGCCTGAGGAGCTACCTGGTGCTATTCTTTTGGATGTACATCAGTAAATGCATACATGTGTACATCACATCCTTAGGAACAAGTGTAGCCAGGCAAATATCCAATTCTCACTTTGTTTTTGCGGGTGCCTTTCATCCATACATTCATGAAGCAGTACTGACTGTCAGAAACAGAGTCATAAAACAACATTCTATAAACCCACCTTCATTTTGCCCCATTAATATGACTCTCACAGCAGGAACAATCACTTTGATGCAAATTGCTTAAGGCGGCAACACTGAAGGAATCTGTCAGTTTTTACTGTCACCGGACATATGCTATATCAGTCAGCTGGATATGCAAAGACACAGCACAATGGTAAGTGTACTTAGGCAATATATGTATCAATGTATTTGTGAAATTTCAAGTTAAAATAAATGGCACACAAAGCAACGGTCTCTGGTTAGTTATTTTTCACATTAATCAACAGGCCCCTTCCATTGAAATAGGAGGTCTTAGCTCAAATGAATATGCAGTTCTTTTGCCAATAGTGAGTCTGGCCCATAGGTCTGCACATACAGTATGTGAACCAGGTATTAAGTCGCTCGTATGTCGGGGAGTTTTTTCACAGCATAATTCTCCTGCATGTTGCTATATGTCAAGCCCGTCCTTAGGCGACTCTACGCACGGAGACAACAAACCCAAAGTGAAATGACAGAGACACTCTATAAATGCCCAGGCCATGGGATTTATTAAAATAGATAATGGAATCAACACAAGGATTACCTGAAAAAACAACGCAAATGAGAGAGTGAAATCCCCAGCTGATAGGCACAGCAGCAGAGCGGTCCCCCTCCCCGTCTCTCACCGTGGCAGAAGCCTCGCGTCTCTGAAGGTGGTTAATTGGCTAGGTGTGCCTTGTCCATCAATATGTCAGGTGAAAGTTTTTCACGTTACAACTTTTAAGTGTCTGCAATTATGGAAAGGCTATGATTGTCTATGGGTACTTTGTGTTCATGGTGGTCATTCTTTCAAAATGATCAAGATAAACTCAAACCTGTGAGACAGTGAGCGTTAAGATTGTCCAAAGAGCTGCAGGTACGGTCCCCTGTAACAGCAGAGCTAGCTCTTACCAGTGTACATTTTCTCTTTGGTTCAGCCAGTCAGCAGTCAGTCACGTACAGTCAACATCTCTTAAGGCAACATAGGTCCACATCTTGTCACAAGATCTTTGAATCAGGAGGCACTCTTTGAGTGGGTCTATCAGGAATGGGAAAATGGGAAAGGGAATCTCAAAGAAAAACAGATGCAGAATAGCCACATAGCCAGTGACCAGTGAAATACTGCGTGTGTAACTCTTAATGGAAAGATGGAAACAGCAAACCTACCAAAACACATCTTGAATACATTACAGGTGGGGGTTGGTAGGAACCCTGGTGTAGGGGGGGGGGGGGCACTCATCTATCAGATCAGCTCAAGTAGGACACCTTTGACATCTGCACTTGTTCTCAATTGTGTTTTCTGTGTGACATAGAAATCTGTGTTCAGTAAATTGCTCTGCAGTGTGTGCATGTGGGGGTGGGTTCATGCAAGTGTGTTTGTGTGTGTGTGTGTGTGTGTGTGTGTGTGTGTGTGTTTGTGTGTGTGTGTGTGTGTGTGTTTGTGTGTGTGTGTGTGTGTGTGTGTGTGTGTGTGTGTGTATGTATGTATGTAGTTGTGTGTGAGTGTTTGTGTGAGTGTGAATATGTTCTAGCCGTCTCTGCTAGTTGTTAGACAACATTTATGGGAGGCTTTTAGTCAGATGTTTCTTATTTAAAAGTAGTGTTCTTCAAATGCTCTCCTCTGCATGAAGAAATGCCTCCTGCTTAAATAAATCAAGTTCAAGTCTTTTATTTAAATGAAACCTAGACTACCTGAAATGAAAACTGTCTCTGCCAATTTGGTCAAAAGGCAGCTCAGTGTCTATACATAGTAATGGCTTTATTGCATTTGGGTACTGTTTTGTTTTTGTGAGTATGTGAAAAAGTGTTCAGGGCTAGCATCAAGGTCATGGAGGCCATGGAAATCCATCTTCATATCCTGTGTAATCCTTTAGACAGGAGCAGACACTCAAGCCTTCAAATTGGACCAAATGGCTTTATCCAGCAGCCCAGTTTGCTGATTAGGCCTTCATTAGACATAATATACAAATCCTCATGGATTTCCAGAAGAAATCACACTCGGAGGGATTTCAGAGATATCTTTTAATTAGTGTCTGATTAAGTGGAAAATGGTGGCATCTAATAAGGAAAATAATAAGATCAAATGAGGTAAAGGTTAATTAGGACGTAACCCTGTACCTGGTTGTCTGATGCCCTAGGGTGAACAGAGGCTAGGTCTAGGAATGATTTCTGAGCAACAGTATTCTGTGTTTCATTTATTGACTTTTCAAATAACACCATTCAAACAACACCCTTGTGACACTGAATATATAAACCCAAGTCTGCCTTCTGTCTGGCCCCTTTCCCCAAATCAAGAAAAAGGAGCATTTCATGATCAGAGTTTGACGGTATTTTACACTACGGTGTCCTTGTAAGTACACTGAGTAATGATAAGTTACAGCATATTGATGTACTGGCCTATACTCAGGCGATAGTAAGGGCATAGAGACCTGAGGGCATTAGACCTGAGTATCAATGTGTTATACAGTAATGATTAGTGTATTTGACTGTACTCAACTGTATAGAATAGACGTTGACTGTTACTGAGAAGTAATGATATTCATGAATTTGAATTAAATGTATTTGAAATTAAATTAATTAATGAAAAAGAATAATATCATACAATTTCTATGGTATTATAGGTTCATGATAAGTAGGGGTATTTGACTGCCATAGCTATTAAATAATACAAACATTTTGTTCATCCCAACTCACCTATTCTATTTTTACCATTTATACTGTATGGGTTGCTTAGATTGTTGATTTTGTAACATAATTCAAGACCATATGCCGGTGTTGCTCTTCGCGATGAGGTAGGTTTGACGCCAATAGCAGAGTTTTTTCCACCACTGACAGCAAAGCCTATTTACCGAAGCAGACTTATTGACACAGCCTATGCATGCTCTTCTGCAATATTCACACTTCAGTATTGTGAGTGGTTATATATAGGGAATTCATTTGGGTGTACCCAACATGCAAAGGCTATTGTTTGTTCTTTCTGTGAAACTGTGACTGGGCACCATATAACTGAGGTACCTCTCTTATGTAGGAAGGCTTTAAAATTGACACAAAACTGCTTGAGACTTGAGTAATACAGTTAGCTAGCGAGCTAAGGCTGTTCTAGTTACTTAGCTGGCTAATTGTGCCATTTCTGACAATGTGATCACAATGAATGTGGTGTGGCAACAAACTGCAGTGGATGACAAGTGATATGAGGCACCTTAAGAATAAGATGTTACCAATTTATCTTGAGCCATATTCTCACCATACCTGTCTTTAATGCTGCCAATGCACAATGTTCACACCAACTACATTGTTGGCCTCTACTAAATACAATTAGCTTCTATGTATAAAACTGACATGCTAAAAATACCCAATTAACTCAACTGCAACCATTCAGTCACTGGCACTTTATTTTAACTGTTCTCCACTCACGTAATCTGCTCCCTGGGTTTAGAGCGTATCGACATGCGAGTTCAAAGGCCTGCATGTCATGCTCGCCTCATGTTCAAGCCATGCGGGGATCAGTCGGTGCTCCGCAAAGTGATACGCTTATCTGAAGCCAAACAATTAAGTCTCCCAGAGGCGTAACGTGCCAGAGACATGCCCTTCCTGCACTTTTGCTGATGTGCACAACTTTGTCGAGGAGGGGGGTGGAGAGGCTGGGGTGGTGGTGGTGGTGTGGGTGGTGGTGGTGGTGGGACATCCTCCCAGGACATCTTTGATAAGCCATAAATTCTTTAATCTTGACAGGCAGTGGGAGCCAGCGCACAGATAAATCAATCCGTCTGACAGGGATGGCTGTCTTCACTATTGACTGCATAGCTCACTCTGTAGCACCACACAGATAACAGACAGCCTCACATCATCCATCTTGCCCTGATTGGATTCTGTTAACCCTAAATTAGATGAACTAAAACATGCTATCCCTGCGTGGCACGAACAGGGACCTAACCTGTGATACTATTTTCAGTAGAGACTGCTCTCACTCCTCTAAACAGAGGTAATTATAGGTTGTTTAAAAACAAATTCCTAATGTATTAGGTGGTAGAGGGCAATTAAAACCTCACCTCAAACGATTTAGAATCTCTTAAAACATCTTGCACGTGTGCAGTCAGACTTAGTAGCTGCATTAACACTACCCTGCAGTAAAATGGCACCCAATGTTCATTTCCAGTGATCACCATCAGATCTCCCCCTTTTTTCAAGACCGCAGAGGAAAATTGTTTTATTGCCACCTCGTCCCCAAGCGCGTGCCAGTCAGTGACTCAGATAGACGGAGTGAAAGAGTAAATGTGACCCACTTTTGCACCGTGTGTCCTGGATCATTACACTGGCTCTCACAGATGGCAGCTTTTAATGTGGAGTCAACAGGAGAGGCTTGATGTATACTGTACAATGCTCTCCATTACATTGATGGGTCATTAACCAAACAGGGAAAACAGCTTTGTTTGGGGGGGCGAGCGCCTCGTGGAGGAAATGGGGGGGGGGCGATGCGAGGGGATCAGTCAAGCTCTCTGCTTCGTGACAGCCCCGAGATGGGCAGAGGGCTGGCGCCGCCGTGGGTGATGTACTGCTCAGAGACACCAGGTGGATCAGCATGGTACGTCCCCAGGCCTCTCGGGGCACACTGAGCTTTCGTCCCTCTCGTATTTGTGTCGTAACTTATGTGTCGAAGATGGAGGAAAATGCTTCCATACTCTCTCTCCCCCTGCCTCATGAAAAGCTGTTTTTTTTTTATGCCGTGGGCCTTGAAGAAGAGGACTCTGAAAAGATGAAAAGAAAAGCAGTGGCCAATCCGTGGGTCATGTGCAGTCGTTAGGAGGTGAGGTGTCAAGGGGGTCATAAAAGCCGGACTCGGTAATGAGAAGCCGTGGAGGTCAGAGGCTCCTGCCCCAGTGTGGGAGCAACACCCTGGAATCAGTCCTATTTCATCTGGCTTTCAAACCTTCCCCCCGGGACTTGGTTGGATCCAGATCTCAGCACGTATGCAGAATCTTTCTGGGTTAAGTCTCTGAACGTTTCATGCTATTTATACTTTAATGGTTATATTTAATTGATCGCCCTTTTTCCTCTCCCTCTCTCTAAACATAAAAGAAAATTAATTTCAGGCATTATTATTACTGTTCAAATTTCTACCTCTGTCTATTGGAGCTTGAAAAACTATTGTGCAGCAGCGGCCACCATAGGATAACCTGTTGATGTGTGGATAATGGATTCTGGTCTCGAGTTCTGTTTTATATATAGCTGGATAGTATGCAGAGTTCACAGATGTGCAAAACTCACAGTTGGGCTGTAGCTGTCGTGAGGTGGTATTTTCCCTGAATTATGAAAGTGCTGCATTTGAGTGGATATGATATACTGTCAAAACTCAGATTCTCTGCAGTCATAAATAGCATCGATTTCCCTCCAGTGATTCATAAGGTCAACTATCTATACATATCTATCCATCTATCTATCTATCTATCTATTTATCTATCTATCTATACATCTCTCTCTATATATATATACTTTTACTTCACAACAGTAATCCTTTCATTAAAAGACTTGAAAAACATTGTAGTTCGTTGACCTGGGGTAGTACATAAATGTATGTATTTTTTACTGCAAAATTGAAGCTGCTGATTCAATATTTATGAAATATGTGGATACACTGTAAATATCTACCCCGGTAATGTATAGATTATTTTACTGTGACAATCATCTGGGTCACCAAAAGTCCTCCATGAAGGGAGGCTTTCAAACCATGCAGATTTCTTTCTCTGACATTAAAAAGATATTTCTTCAATTCGTCCACCTTTTTCTATTCTTGACACGATGGTCTTTTCCACTCTGTGTGGTGGCGTTCTAAAAGGAGAAAGGCGCCTGGCTCCAGCTGCTTTGCATGAAATGACTCTTTTGATGTGCTTCTGTTTGATCCATCATAGATGACTCCCCTTCGATTGTACCACGGCAAGCCCGCCTCATTTTTGGCGCGATAGGGAAGATAACGTGCCGCCATGGCGTTAACTTAACGTCTGCGGCGCACAGAAGTGGATAAAGATGTTGTTGCTGATATGGCTGTTTTTTGTTAGTGCAGAGGCATTATAATTCAAGGATGAGATGTTCCAGGCCAAGGATACCAGTCTCCTGTCTCACCGTGGCCGCAGCAACCACGTGGGTCATTCTATTTGAACACATAGTTTGTGCTGACCCTCCTCAAGCTTACTGCAGTCCTCAGCAGGTCGGAATGACTGTATGTCATAAAATATTTGTTCATTCTGTTCCCCCCAGGAGAACAACATGCTATTGATTTAATAAAGTAGGTCAAGTTGCAAACACTCTTGAGCGGGGAAGAAAAATTGGAAGGTATACACTCGGTCCAGATGCAATTGTTTGGAGTTTATAAGCTTTATCATTTTGTGGAGGCAAAAACTGCAGGCTACATAGAGCCATGGACATAGGCTGGGTTTTTTCATTGCTGGAAAGGCATGTTATATGAAAAAGATACAGCCTTGGAAAACAACAAAAGAGACTTTCTCCCTTTTTGAACTCCTGTGCTCTCAGAAAATCTTTACACAGTATGACAACCTGGATGCTTCCTCTGGTGAAAGCCAAGTGTCTAGTGGTTTACTTGCACTCAGTCTACCACACAGTCTCCATCTGAGTTTATTTTGCCTTTAATCTCTTAACCTTGCATGTTTACAAAGTGAATGTAGGTTGCAATCGTAATGATTCACATAATTAATGTTTTTGTTGTTTATCACAAATTTACCCTTAAATGTGCATTGCTGTTTAAGCATTACGCCTGTTTTGCCCATTTTTTGTTTTCCCAAAAGCCATCCGGTAATTACCATCGTAAGTATTAATGAAGGCTGCTGACTTCTAGAGGTTTAGACCGGCCAGGCCTCATTATCCTGTTTTATTTGCTGCCCCATAGTAACCATTCAAGGTTGGATAACATGTTGAGTGACATCTCTGCTTCTGGGAGACTGGGTCAAAGGCCTGTTGTGTGAGGCATGCTCAGATAGCAAAGCAGATGGTCTGATGGACGGCAAAACTAGAGGGCTCTTCAGTCCGTTAAGTGCCAACTGATGGAACCACTGATATTAATATTAAAATGTTCAGCTTTTATCGTTTAGCTCATTTTCTGATTTTGCTCTACACTCACCGCAGACTGAGGTTAAAATATTCTAGGTTATATATTATATCCAGTATTCTTACTGTAACGGTACACCATTCACTTCAACAACAGTATTACTACAAGAAACATCTAGAAGAAAGAAAGTTAAATAAATATCACCACACGGGTGAGAAGCTTTTGGGCGCTTCCTGTATACCCACCCCTGGGACCACATCACACATAACTGCCTGCCAAGTGTCAGGGCATTGCAGCTCTAAGCTGGCATTCATCAGCACATGCTCACCAAGTCTGTGCCAGTCTAGAGCAGGCTTGCATCCACATCATCATGTCAACTTCAAAATCAACTTCAGTGACTTTGAAGGAGGAGTGATCGCTGAGGTTAGAGTTATTTACCATTAATAATTAGTTTACCCTACTCTCCAATCTCTCAGGCAGCGAAGCTGTCAAAGCCAGAGAGCAAATAAGTAATTGAATCTCTCCCTTGTGGCAATTGTAAAAGCTTGTTTATTAGATAACTTTTAAAATGCTATTTGTATAACATTGTTAGGACGGGAATTAGCATGGACTGTGTCTGGCGAGCCCTGCCTAGGCCCAGCAAACTAACCAAACAAAGCATTCATATTTCATATGCGGATTGCTGTGGTTCGCCAGTCAGCATTTTAAAGCGTGGTGCTTGGTCCTTGTTACGTATGGAAGGCATGCTCTGGCCTCACACTGGTGCAAGTGGAATTGTGTTCTCCCTCTGCTCACATCATGTTTATGCATGACGAATGTAGAGAGTCTTGGCCCAGGTTCCACACGGTGCAGCTGTATAGAGGTGTGCACCGAGTCAGCAGGGTCTCCTCCTTCCTGGGAAACCTCGGAGAAGGCCTGTGCTCAGAGGTGAATCAGTGAGCTCCTCCTTTCTCATGCAGGGGCTCTGCCTGGCTGCAACCCCCCCCGACTCGTGAGATAGCACATGTGTCAGAAATACAGATGGGCTCTTGTCTGATTTATTTCGCGTATTTTATTTTCCCACAGACCTTAATGCCAAAGAAATGTGTTTGGTCTTTAGAGTGCAGGCACGTATTCCTTTTGATGTCGAAAATGGGAGGTGAGCGGTTTACTTTTTTTTTTCTCTGCCCTTCTCTCTCTCTCTCTCTCTCTCTCTCGCTCTCTCCTTGTCGGTATATTTCTGGTGGAAATGACATCTTCTCAGATCACAAAGCGTTTAGTTCAGAGGGAGGATGCCGTTGAAGTGTTTTCAGCGCGGCAGGCATTTTGGGGAAAAAGAAAGTCAGGGCAGGCTGTTTGAGGAACGGAGCCAGTCTTCCATCACGCTAACGAAGAGCATTTTAGGGTGCCTTGATGCTTAGCATATAGTGTGTGCTTTTAGCCCTCCTACAAGCTCAGTCTAAGAGGCCTGTTGATTATAATAACACGAAGTATGAGCAAAAGAAAGTGGGCCACAGTTGAAGGGTCTTGGCCCAGTGCTGAGAATATCCCCTTCTCTTTGTTGTGTTGATGCGGTAGTGAAGGGAAGGGTTTAGCCGGTGTTCGGCGCTTCTGGCCAAGTCAATGCTTCAGCATGGCTGCTGGTTAGAGATGTTGTGACGTCATTGTTGCCTCTGCTGTTGTGTGCCGGAGGAAAGGACTCATCTACAACTCAGACCTGAAGGTTATTCCAGCAAACTGAAATATTCCATGCATTATTGATTATATACCCAGCCTCCCAAACCAGAAGAAATTACTTTTTGCTGCACCAATCACATGTAGTAACCACAGCAGTCTCTGACTTATTTGTAAAATACTTCTTCAAGTCGTTGGACTGGGGACTGGTTGTAACTGATATTTATGGATTTAATTTTCAGGACAACAGAAAATGTATTCAACTGCCTGAAAAAAAACATGAGTTATTTCCTGAACGAAATGTATCAACAAACAGTATGTACACACATATACAGATGGACAGGCAGGCACATGCATAGTTAGATTATTTGTAATTTAACAGTCAAATGCTCTAATTGTACAACAGCAAACAATTCCCAGTTGTAACATAATTATACTAGTGTTATAACATGAGTTTTATAGGATTATATCTTTTAGTCATTTAAATAAAAAAATGTTGAATTTATTTAATTCATAAATAACAAATCAGACATGCCGAAAATTTGAGATTGAAATATTGACAGTACTGCCGGTTCTCCCGTAGGCTATAGCTAGCTCTATACATATCATCACATACTAATTATTTGTATTTTGTAGCTACATGAAGTAAAATTTAACAAGAATTAAATTAATTTCTAAATACTTTACTGTACTGTACCGTCATTCACTTTACTTTTGACTGAAGTACAATGCAGAATTTGAGGTATTTGATCCCAAAGCGAAGTCGATAAGCGTGTTTCTACTATTGGACCAGCTTGAGCTAGGGTTATCTTTGGGCCATCCGATCCGGGGCTAATGGCCCAAGGTCCCAAGCCGTGAGAACCAAAAACATGTGCATTTTTACAATCGGGCTGATAGCCCCGCAGTATTGCCCTAAAACTCAGCCATAAGCTGCCTTGTGGTAAACATCAACCATCCGCCCACTTCACTTGCAAGTGGGAAGTTCAAGCTGAGATATCATGCAATAAGGTCTGGATGCCAGGCACCTACAGCAGAATAAGTTAAGAAAAGGAATATAATGGAAACCGTAGCCGTTTGCTGTTTTTAATCTTCACTTTGTGTAATGTACAGTTAACGAACAAATAAAGCATACCTCTCATAAGGTAAACAGACTCGTCAGACTCCTCTATTCCTTAAAACTGTCATGTACTGGAATAGCTCAGCAATCCAAATCACAGGAGGGGAGCCTGAAGACGTGCCTCTAATAGCCTGGAGGCAATGAAGAAGCAACTGGCCTTGGCACGCACTAGCTCTAGGGATTGGGCCCCATAGTGGAAACAGGGCTAATGAATATCAAACTGCCAAGTAGAAAAAACATATAATTGACAAAATAAATAACACACACACGTACACATTTATATACTCTATATATATATATATATACTTTGTACATACATAGAAATAAATACCAAAATAAGAATATAATTGGCTGAGTGCTAGTATAGACCATAACATACCTGGGATGTATCTGACTTGGTATTGATGCAGTATCCAGTGTTATTGTTCCTCTCACCCACCCCCGTCAGCAAACACTGGCCGCTGTTACTGGAACAGATCAGCTGTTCATTAATGGTGTTCTCTTATGCCTTTGGCGAATGATCTGTCCTTTCAGGAGTGTCCTTTGTGGAACTGTGGATAACTAGTGATCTCTACCCTAGGAGTCCCCCCCCCCACACACACACACACTCCCCCTGCAATAAGCCTGGACACAGGCACAGCCTTTGGTACCTCCAGAGGGTCGATGGCAGATGATGGTGTGCCTCCCAGGGCCCCGGCCCACCGCAGACTCGCTCTCCTCTGCTCAGCGGGCTGCGCTGAGATAGCAGCGTGTGAACAGGGGGGGAGGGTCTCGGCATGAACAAGCATCATTATCTTGGAATATGTGAAACATCTTGAGGAAATATTGCATGTGCCTTTGTAATTATAGGCGAGTCTAATCTGGCCTCATCTTCCTTGACTGCAGTCATCCCATATGAAATAATCATCCAGCCTAGTTCTTTTCTCTAGCGGTCTCTGATGTCGGACCCGACTGCTAGATTTAGTCCAGTGGTACTGCTCTCCACTGGCTCAGAATCCAGCCTCTGTGTTCCTGCTGTGATGGCCTTGGGTAATGGTAGTATCTGCAAGGCAGCCCCAGTAGCTCTTGTTTTTTAGGATGAAACAGCAGAATGAAAATTCTCATTCAACTCATTGATTTCAATGCCATTTCATTTGCCCAGGCACCTCTGTTCTTAAAAGTCATGAAAGCAGTGGGCATGAAAAACACCCTGCTGAGCGAAAAACCTCATTTATGCCTAATACCTGATGGCAAGATGTAACAGGCTTTTTAGTTTTTCCCTTTGTTACAGTGGATGAGCTGTCTCTGAAGCCTTTGTGAGAAGAAAAATGTATAATATGTGAAATCTTTGTGGAGATGTGTGATTAAATATCATGTACGGTTCTTATTACATAAAATGTTTCATAACCTAAAACAGTAAATGTTTCAAATGCTAGTAATTACTCATGCAGGTCCATGGATCATTTCCACATTTGGGATAAAACCTTTTCTGAAAATAGTAGGCAAGGTTATTGGTAACACTTTATCTAGGTAGTCCGCCTACAGAGACTTTACAGATGGTTTGTTGAAATTCAAGTTCAGTCTTCAGTCTTTCTTATTGTTCACTAAACATCACCTTAACCAAACCCAACTCCTAACCCTAACCGTAACCATAAATAGGATGTATCAGACAGTTTCAACGGATAGTTAGTTTATAATCTGAGCATCTGTAGATAGTCTATTGGGGAACATCCAAATAAAGTGTGAGCAGGCTATCTTGTCTATTGGGCAGACAGAGAGATTTAAATGGAGACCTCTTCCTGTCCTCTCTACAGAGATTCAATGGGACTTACGCTGAATGAACATGGAGAAATGGCTTTTCTCCTTTGAGATATGGAATGTATTTAAAGTTGCTTGTTACTTACATTGTGTCCATGATGAATCTCATCCTCCCCTGTTGTGTAGCCGCGTAGCGTGCTCTATTCAGGAGCTTTCTGCCTCTGAGCGTATGGGGGGAGAGATTGATACTTCAGGGTCAATTATAGCAAGGAATGACTGAATGGTGCCAGCCCCACAGGCACAAAGAAGAGAAGGTAGAGTAAGGCATCACCTCTGTAAGAACGAGAGAGTGGGTGTGGGGAGAGAGAGAGAGAGAGAGAGAGAGAGAGAGAGAGAGAGAGAGAGAGAGAATAACATGATTCAATTACTGCTGACATTATAGTCACTGGCCACCAAAATATTTTTGTTGCACTAATTGGATTTTGTCCAGATATGTGTCTGGAAATATTGAAAATATTACTTTGAATTGAATTAACAGAACATTTAAGAGATGCCTCCACATTATCAGTAACAGTAAGGGGTGGGTCTCTGTTAAAGAGACTGCACTACAGAACATGTAAATATTGTAGTGATTACTCTTCAGTCAGAGTTCAGTCAGCTTCCTATTTAGCGTTCATGCTGTCGATTGCGCCCAGGCAATTCAGCACTGATACTGACTCACAGGATGGCATGGGCATTTATAGACAGGCACACCAACAGAGGGCAACGGTGGCAGACATCACACAGCAGGGAAAATTACACCAAGGCATAAATCATAACACACACTGACTCTAATCGCTTACAGTATGACGCATTAACTGTAACCAAAGAGGGAAAACAACAATCGAATCGACATTCGAAATTAGAACACTACACATGAATTAAACAATAAAACGCACTCATCTGCTCACTCACACAGCACTCTGACACACACACACGTATCACGTACACGAAACAACAGACAAACACGCACGGACTCGCTGCACGTTACAAGATGGAAGAATTTCAGCTGAGAGTCAGGCGACTGATGTGCATCAATTCTGGATCACTGCCAGTGTTGTTGAAATGAATAGTGATCTGATTAATTAAACTGTACTTTTGATCTGAGATGTAGATGCACAGAACCAGAAAGCAATCACAGTAAAACCGGGAGCACATGGCTATTTTAGTTAATGATGCCTGAGGTTGGCCTGAGGAGAAGTATGTGAATCATTTTTTTGCAGATCTTGCACAGGTATGGGATGCAGGCCATGCATGACGGCATAGCCAGTTGAAAGAGGCAAAGCAAGCAACACAGCAGGCAGTCAAGTTAGAACATTTAAAGAGAGAAGAGATGTAGCTCCTGTCCAGTTAGCAGACATGTGGACAGTCGACTCAGTGCTTGGGTGAACAAAGCAGGGCAAAACTAGAAACACATATAGGGACAGCCAGCGCAGGGGACATGAATCTTGCAGGCCACAGCTTGTTAGCACGGCTGAATTCACCAGCAGATGACCTCATGAGAAATCAAAGCAATGCTGCTCTTCATCCAGTTAGTGCTCCCTGGTTGGCTGGGGGAGGATTTATGAGCATCAGAAACTACAGTTCTGGCTCTTGGATTTGGCAGCAGAAGGGCTCCATGTATTAGTTGAGCCTGGCACTATAGAGATAGCGAGGCGATAAAAAGTGCATGGGTAAAATTTTGTATTACAGATATCCAGTAAATTCCGCTTCAGGGCATTCTCAAGAGTTGAATCACAATGCTGATAATAGAGTAAGGGGATAAAAAACGGAAAGGATGTGATGTAGTGGATGGAAGTTTCTGAATTCATGGCACACCCAAATAGGCCTGTTCCTAAGACATTCCACATTCTGCTGTCGGTTTGCGCTTCGCTGACCTGAGTAAGGGGGACAGTAGCCGTATGGCATTCGCCAGTGATGTCATCCATGATGGGATGATATAGCTATGGCAACAGTAACACAGACACCCACACATGCCCAGTGGAAAAGCTTCCGGCCGTTGTATGGCAGGATGGAGCTCCATCAGTCATAGGATGACAACATCCAGTCTCCTGCTGTACTCAATGTGTCAGGAACAGAATGGGGAAAAAAAAATTCAATTACATACAGTATAGCTCAGGTATGCAGTATTTTCTTTTGCTGGGTTATTCTGTCCCATCTTCCATGACTATCTTCTGGAAGCAATAAGTCATTCAGATGGTAACAGTTTTTTACACATTGGTTTCGGGGAAGAAGACATTTATGAAAATGCAACTGAGAATAAATGAGGAACAACACTGAAATTTCATGCCAGCGCATATGATACTGTATATCTGAATATCATAAATGTTTGGTGAAGGTCACCATTCCCTCTGCTCATTGGCAGAACATCTACTGTATATATCTACACACGTGCAATGACCCATCTTGGAGTCCATGCTGATATATTGGCATTTAACAGCGCAAAGGGCATAGATCTCTCATTAAATCTTTGTATGTTACAAGGTCCTTGTCTTTGAGCTTTCTTCAATAGGTTGCTGAAAAAATATGAATGTTTGTGATGAGCTCTGATATTTTATCAGTCCTGTTTTACAATTGCAATTTGTAAAAAACTGATCAGATTCACCCATAATTCACTTACATGAACATGCACATTGCATTTTATTCCAATCTCTACCAGGAGATTTAAAGGTGTCTATCTTAACATATGCTTAAAGCAGATTCACAATATCTTCACTGAGAACTGACTGTGATATGAGCCTCTATTGATTCAGTGTGGGTTCAACGTGACGAGCATATCTGAATTTAAAGGTAAAATCAGAATTCTCAGCATAGAAGTTCATAGGAGTTCAAATAGTTCAAATGTCTTACTTAGGAGCAACTCCTATTGGGGAATCAAACGCACAACACTGCAGTCTATTTGTAAGTGAATGAGGGGAAGTGTCTTCAGCTCCAGGATAATATTTTATGTAGCGGCTAAACAGCTTACTTCTCACCCATTACCATACAAACAAGGGTGAGAGAGTAAAGGTCAGGTTGAAACGCCTTGGTACTTTACATATTTATTGAGATGCCACATGCAGTGTCAGAGACAAGTTATGGAGCACCGCTCTACCGAGTGCATCTATTTAGCAGAGTTTCTGTGTAGATGACTTTGCCGAACCCTTCCACATGAGGTAGAGCATTATGTTTGGGCATCACCAGTTGGGCACTCATTTTACATTTACATTTAGTCATTTAGCAGACGCTTTTATCCAAAGCGACTTACATATGTGCGACTTACAATGTATACACATTTTACATTTTACATTTACACTGATGGCACACTGCACATCAGGAGCAATTAGGGGTTCAGTGTCTTGCTCAAGGACGCTTCGACAGGGAATCGAACTAGCAACCAGTGATTCGCGCTGAAAGCAAAACCATACTTGATCTCTATCGTTTTCAGTGATGGGGACTAAGATAGAAGATGCTATTTCAGCACAGTTTTACTTGTTTGGTAAATGTGCAGAAGTAGAAATGTTTTTTACTTCGTCGGTCACACAGACATGGTATGTCAGTCAAAGACAGTTAATAAAAATAAACATAGCAAACAAATATAGCTGTCTAACTTGGCTTCTGTGATGTGTGAAGTTTACTTTCTTTTCATATGCGTCTGACAACTTGGCTACCGTAGTTGAAAACTCAACTCAATGTCAGTTGTTTTGACAGTTCACCACACACACATTTTTTTTTCAGTGGAGGTGCCTAAGGCAAGTTTAGAAACAAATTTTTTTATGCTGTTTTAATCTTCATGAAATGTACCAGAGCAACTATCGTGACTCCATAACTGGCTGAGAGAATATGTAAATGTAAATATGTTCATCATCATGATTTAACATAGTTTGATGTTATACTATGACCCACATATAACAATGCCTTTAGATTATGCTACATTGGCTGAGTACTCAGTCATTTGATTGCTATGTGGATGGATCAATGGACCTCATGTTCTAAATGAAGCCAGTTTAGGTACAAAGTACAGACTAGCATGGCATTATGCACTGCTTCACTGCACCTTACACAACTTACTCAAAACCTAGAGAATTTAGCACCGCTTGCAGTCCTTGGGCCCTCATTTCTATGAAGACTAACGAGCAAATCAACGAGCAACAAGCTGTGTGTAGTGTGAGAGCATTGCGCTGACCCACCAAGGTTTGCGTTTAGGATCTGGCTGAAGGTATTAAATTAGCAAAATGGTTTAATCAAGTTATTAAATTAGCTTTAGTTCATGCACGGCGGACTTTGCTCATTGCTTGTTGCCAGTTGCCGGTCAATGAAATTAGAGACATTTCTAATTAATTACAGATATCAAGATTGTGTTGTTTCTGTGAGCCTGGGGTGCAGGGAATTTGAGTTTTGTGTGAAAAGAGTTGAAAGTGTTTGATGAAAGTGTACTCTCAGAGGGACTGAAGCACCAGATACGCAACTCTCTGGGAATCAAAATTCAACATATTCCTTTTGTGCATCGAAAAGAAGTCTGTCGGAGCTAACTTTCATTGTCCATGACAACCTTTTAGAAATCCATTTAGAAAAGTCATATGAAACCGCCTCTCCATCCAGCTGTAAACAGAAAAGTAAGTTTGTGAAAGAGAGAGAGAGAGAGAGAGAGAGAGAGGGAATACGAAAGACAAAAAGAGATAGAGACTGCAGTGTCCAAACAAATACTGACAAATGTGATGTTCCACTTTCCACATGCTGTGACTCATTCTTTTTTTCTGACTTTCAGGTGTTCACTCACTTGCCTGCCAACTTGGGGAGCCTGAGGGACTGACACAGACTGGCACCCTTTGGGAGCGCTTTCAAAAGCTCCACTGGATGAGGAAGAGGAGGAGAGCAGACAGGATTATCTCTCACCTCTGTGTTGTCCAAAGCCGCCTTAAAGGGATCCGCATGGTCTGGTGGGGGATCAACAGCAGGAAGCCAAGCAGCACTGCGCTGCCCACCTCAACTCCAACCCGACATGCAGATCAGGGCTCACACTTAAGAGGTTGGCACAATCCACAAGAAATTGTGTTTTTTTTTTCTCTCCAAAACTACAGCTTTGAGTGATGAACCAAATCCGACAGGATCCTTTCTACCTTCTTGAACTATTGGGTTGATATTCTGGACTCTTCAGTCTAAATTGAGAAAGAAAACGGAAACAAAGAGAAAACAATAAATAAAGAATAATTCGTAAGTACATGCGGGTTTGGACGACTGCCATGTCTCCAGTTTCTGCCAGCCGACCAGCCTGGCTCGGCCGTTACGGCCTGGCGTCAGTCCTCCTCCTCCTCCTCCTCTGCCATGTCCTGGCTACTCTAGCCGCGAAGCCCAAGGGCCCGGGCCACACGCATCTGAACTCCATCCGCATCGACGGGGACATCTCGCTGGGGGGGCTCTTCCCTGTGCACGCCCGCGGCCATGACGGCAAGGCCTGCGGTGAGCTGAAGAAGGAGAAGGGCATCCACCGGCTGGAGGCCATGCTGTTCGCGCTGGACCGCATCAACAACGACCACTCGCTGCTGCCCAACATCACGCTGGGCGCGCGCATCCTCGACACGTGCTCGCGGGACACCCACGCCCTGGAGCAGTCGCTCACGTTCGTGCAGGCGCTCATCGAGAAGGACGGCTCCGACGTCAAGTGCCTGGGCGGCGGCTCGCCCATCATCTCCAAACCCGAGAGGGTGGTGGGAGTCATCGGGGCGTCTGCCAGCTCAGTGTCCATCATGGTGGCTAACATCCTCCGCCTGTTCAAGGTAAGGGTCTCATCACTGGTGCTCTGCTTGGGCATGCGTGCTTTTTTGCAAGCTCTCCGGCTCGCACTGAGCAACCTGGTGGAAGGAAAAACACTTCAACAACAAAATGTCTAATTATTTAGAGAAATATCCACATTATTTCCCTGAGGACAGTGTGACCAAGCAAACGTTCATAAAAATAATGGTATGCTGGTTTATGTAACGATGAATCCCTTTCTTCACAGATTGAAATATTTGTGGGGAAATTGGCTGTCCTTCAGTCTGATTCATCCCTTTGATTCTCCGTTCGCCTGTGTTTGCGACACGCTGATATTTTGGATGCTCAGTTGTCTGTGGTTCGTTTTCATAATCTCCGGCATTCCAGTGCATCTGTTCCCTCATAAGTGGTTATGTTTTGATTACTGCCACATGGCAGGCTTAGGCTAACACTTGTGGAAACCAAGATGGAAATTAAATTGGATGTACGTTGCACTGTTGGTCCAATAAGTAAACGCAAAAAGGCTGATGCATCTGCTGTGTTAGAGCAACACGATGCCTGACAGCCAAGCTCTCTTTTTTGCACTAAACAGATCATCAGCACTCCAATGTTTGCCAGAAAGGATGTACAGTTTTTGCTGAGCGAAAAAGAAAATACAACTTGCTGCATTCGGGTTCACAATGAAGGAATGAAACTACAAGATTTTGCAGAAGGCAACTAAAAAAGTAAACAGGCTGTGAACAGACTCTCCTTGACACAGGCAGGAAATGTTTGCTTGACATCTTCTTTTTCCGGCTTTTCATGCTACATTTAGTGATGCCCAAGGGGGGTGACCAAGGAGCAAAATATGTTTTTCAAAACAGCATGCTATTTGGTCCTACTCCTTTAAAGCTATTAAGAAGGCCACTTATTCAGCATATCATTTCTCTTAAGGATGTTAAGTGAAAATATCCATGCTGATATGACTTTTATAGGCGATAACTCACGACTAATGTTTTCCATGTGTCCCCTCAAGAAAGACAGCACATTTCAAGAGGTGTCTGATTAAAACCACTGATGTTTTCTCTGAGTTCTCCATAGATAAAACAGACTACTGAAATTGGTTTTTGTTTGTCTGTGGACTTGCCTTGAGTTATTAGATAGCAGCTGTCTTGAAACACTACTGCCAGCTGTTCCCAATGAATGGGAATGCATTTGAATGACGATAAGGCACTTGTGGGTTTGTATCACTTCGCTCAGTGGGTTTAATTCACACGTGTCGTATTATCAGCATCACCTCTGCTCCCCCCCATTCAAGCTTATCAGCGTCAGGAACAAGAGCTCTTATCTCATCTGCAGTTTCAGTTCTGTTGTTGCCAACTTCAAGAGTTTGGCAGGAAGCACGAAAGTGATGCGCTGGAAATCCTTTGTGTAGCCAGACAGCGCGGTAGAAGATATTTACCTTGATCTCCAGTCCTGTTTATCACCCTGATGGGAGCTGAGGGTGGAGAAAAAAAGAAGCGTGTGATGAAAGAGAGCGAGGTCCCCGGAGCAGAAGCCCCAGCACCGGTGACATCCTCGGGGTACATGTGCTGTGATAAGCACATTTCCACCCCCCTAGCGAAAGCCTGTATTACTCAGTCAGGAGCCGAGGGAGGGGTGGAAAGCCGGGTGCTACGGCAAGAGTGCGCGGTAATAAGATCCCCCCCCAAGCAGCACCCTCGGTTCAGCCCTCTCCCTGTGGACATGGACGCCCTCATTAGAACATCACCCCCCACGCAAGCCCCCCGACTCTAACCCCATCGATGTACGCATGGGAGGCGGTCAACTTTGCTGACCTCTTCCTTATCGGGAGTCTTTCTGTAATCTCCACTAAGTCTTATGCTGTTCGGTTCGTGGAGGAAGTAAAAGGGGGAAAAGAACGACCCCAACTGCCCTGAGGTTAATTTCTGAACCATTACAATCCATTTAGCCCACTGATTGTCCAGTTTAGTGGTCACACACACACAGATACACAGAGACACACAAAAAAGAACTTTGAGTAGTATTAAAAAAGAGAACAACATTAATCCTTTACACTTCTGATTGGAAAATGTCGTCCGAATGACCCAAGAAACGGCAGTGCCCGACTCGGGCTATAAAGCAGACTCAGATATGGATTAAACAGTAAACTAGTAAATGGGAGAAGGGCTCTCAGACGACAGCAGCTGGTCTGGGAACAGCTCGGTGGAGACCGGGGCCCAAATGATTTGCAGGTCAGCAGGATGAGTCTCGGCGGCACGCAGTGGCCCGTCTCTGCGGCTAAGAATAGCGCCACCTCATCAGGAGTGCACCGCACGGCCTCACGGTTAATGCCACAACTGCTTTTATTTGCTTTGAGATGTCACAGCAGCTTGCCACAGGGGGTGGTGCAGCTGACGCGTCCAACGGAGGACAAACAAACACACTGTCACCGTTGTTTGCTCAATGCCTAGTCTTTCAAGCACACAAACCCAATCTTGGACACACCCAGGTGCCCTGTCTCTCAGACAGATGTGAGCGTGCGCACACACCCACACACACACACACACACACACACACACACACACACACACACACACACACACACACACACACCCACACACACACACACACACACACAGACACACACACACACACACACACAGAAACAAACACACAAAAACACCTGCAATGCACAGACACTCACAGGCACACAAATACCCAGCCACACCCCTCCACTCTCCCATACACACCACCCGTATGTACCTCACGACTGGAGGTACACCACCTGCACGCGGTTGTAGAGGGAGAGGACTGAGCACGAGGAGCTTCGACGAGCCAAAGCTGCTTTTTCAATATTTGACACAGTGGGGTTACACTACGGCAACTCAGGCCTGGGAGCTGTGGCGATGCAGGGACAACTCCGTGTTGCGCTGAGCCAAGAACAGCCCCGGCGCGGGGGGAGGCATGTTGGGAGATATGGCATACCGACATAATTACCTTATTCGTTATCTCAACACATGCCCTTGGACCGGTAGAGCCACCTCGGTATTGACACTAACTGTGCTCATGCACACCTCTGCCCATCTTCTCTTGTCTTCTCTGCTCATCCTCTGTGAGAAAGAGCCTCAAATACATGCACAGAGGTGGGCGATCCACTGAGGGCCGTGGAGACCAGTACCTGCTGCCCCAGACAAACACACTTTAATGGGGACCCGTCGAGCTGGAGGCGCTGTGTGAGGCATGAAATCAAACAAATCACTGTCCCTGAAGGCACCAACAATGGCTGAAAAAGTGATAACAGTGAAAACAGTGGCGTGGAACACAAATCCCAAGAACCAGAGTGAGAGCATAAACGACGGCATAAGTGGTCTTCCAGACCAAGCGCTTACCAATAAACGGCCCACACGCTGACTTATAAGGGCTTGCTGATATATAGAAGCGCATTAAAAAGGGACTATACAGTAAATTTGCAGAGGTGGATGAACGCGTGGTTCTGCAGTAGATATAAAAAAAAACCCGTGGCCTGATTTCAAACGACGAGGAGTAGGTAGTAAAGAGATGTTGCCAGCCTAGAAGGACCAGCGGAACTCAGATGGACTGGATAAAACATTTTATTTAACTTTATCTCTCTCTCTCTCTCTCTCTCTCTCTCTCCCTCTCTAACCCCCCCTCTCTCTCTCTCCCTCTCTCTCTCCCACCCTCTCTCTCTCTCTCTCTCTCTCTCTCTCTCTCTCGCTATCTGGAATCTGATTATGTGCTTTAGCAGGTTTCACATTAATTGGGAGAATGTCTGTCCCTATCGCCCAGTCCTCATAATCTCTCACCCTGGCCAATCATCATAGGTCCTCCACATAGGCTGTTTGATTAATACTAGATGGACTTGCTAGGGTATCACTGAGCCATACTTTTTCATTAGGTCTGGAACAAACATTTGGAATATTTTAATTAATTATTTTATTATCTGCGTGCATTATCCTATCCCGTATCTCCATGAACATAACCACTAAACTGACAATTTGATTAGGTCCTATCAGAGCTTATCTTGCCAACATATCTTGGCATAAATGTCTGCCTGAGATATTTGGAGAAACGTGTTGGGTTTTCCCTTTTGGAAGGCAATGAATCAAATCTTTTTTTATTTACTAAGCCCCTTGGTGAGAATTGAGTTTCTCGGAAAGGCCAGAATAAGACTACAAATAAACAGTATATTTGTCTTCCTCAGTTTGGATTGCGCCATATTAAAGCAAAACCTTTGCTATGGAAATACATTCTTCATATGCCCCTTGACTATACAGCACAGTAAGAGTTATGTGCTGATGCTCATGAATGGCTTTTAAGGTTCAGATGATCAAAAATAGCCTATGAAGCTGTAAAATATACCTGACAATAGATATTCAATGCAGTTAAAGGTGCCATTATATCCAATACATTCCTGGTCAAGTTCAGCAAATCGCTCCTCATGGTTCTCTAGCTGCCTGTTGCCTGTGCACTCCAAAAAACAGTGGTGTTCGTACACAGCACAGGCTCTGCAGACTGAGCCATACATTATACCAGCCAATCGACGCGTTGCTTCAGGAGCCCGGAAGGGAGGGGTATAATTCGATTGGCTGTTGAACTCAGATATCAACCACCTTTCCTCAGAATCGCGGACCTACCTTTAACAGAGTACAACTTTTCTTGTCTAGTAGTTTTGAAGATGTACAATTACAAATCAAAGGGACTGTTTTGGCTAAGACCATCACAGCCATGAATGATAATATGATAACCAATACTTGATACTCAAATGCTCTATAGGGTACAATACTTAATATGACATCATGCTTACCAAACACATATCAGATACTCCATGTCTACTCTGCTGTCTCCATCTCTAAACAGCAGAGCACCACAGCTCATGGGAACATTCGCTCTACTTTTTACACTCAAACGCTGAAGAGGGGGGAAGTGGGATCAGAAGAGGGGCTTTTGTTTGCGGTTGTCTGTATTGAATACCGGAGAGCGTCCCCACTTATGATAATACACTGCAATTGCTGTCACATCTTCTTGGGGACTATAAAATGTTCCTTCAATTCACACCAGTGACCCAGACAGTGAGTAACCTTTTTTTTATTTTATGCTGAGTGGCTCTTGCAGTTATATCTAAAGTCACAAGAAATGGAAGCTTCTAGAGGTGGAACGAGATTGCAAGGCCCTAAATCCCCCCTTCTTTCCCGCTTCTATCAAAACATGCGCTCTCAGACAGCAGACTCAGTGCCTCGACGCATGCCAAAGAAACTACCACTCTGTGAAATAATAGTATTTGTTCAAAGCTCCTGGTTCACAAGGACAAAGCTATTAATCTTGGAGAAACAAGGAAGTCTGTCAGTTCAGTGGAGTGGATTCTTTATTTAATTTGATCATAAAAAGTGTCACGCATAATTTTTGAGCAAGTTTTAAGTGTCTGAATGCATTTGTTGAGATGCATTCTGATGGAAAAGAGAAAAATATACATTTCAAAGTCATCTAAAGGTATTGCATGAAATAGTGTCTTTCCATAAAATCAAGAAATATTGCAAAAAAAATATAAGCCTGATATGGTTAATTTGCCCTTTGGTTGTTTCCCATATGTATGTGCTTAGAACATCTGACATCAATTTGTGATCATCAAGGCAATGTTGCATATCAAACAAATGGTAACCTACTCTATGAACCTCCTCTATTATTGGACAAACTAAATGTCAACAATTAAAGGAGCTTGCATGTAAACCAATGGCTTTGAGCCTCTGTTTACCTGTGCCTCCGACGCTTAAGTGCTGAACTGGGGGCCGTGGCAACAGGAGCTGTGCAAAGCGATAGCAAAGACCATCAAACGATCTCCATTTGTCAAATCAGATCACATCTGAAGAACCAGGAGTCTCCCAAAAGCTCATCTTTGATTCTCTCCCGGTAGCTTGGGTATTTACTGTCCTAGAAATCCTCTGACTGCCCTGATTTCAAGAGGCGCTCAGCACGCCGCTCGGCTCCACCGGGACACGGCGAGCCAGCCGCTATTCAGGAGCTGTCTCCACTCCACATCCTCGGCGCCGCAGGGCCCCTCAGCCAAATGACAAGCACTATGGATTTTCCCCCAACATCATGCCAATCTATTCATTAAGCCAGACGTGGCAGTGCCGTTTTGATTTTTGACAATCTCAGACCCAAATGGATCAGTGCATTTGGCCCCGAAACAATGCGAGAGGTTTGGATCCATGTCTTGGGCAAAATTGGAATTGATTGGGGCGATGCCGTAGGGGGGGCTGGCCACTGTTTCGAAAAGCACTGGCTTGTTTTCCTTGGCAAAGATTATTCCATTCAAATGAAAGAGTCTCTTAAATGGGGAGTTGCACTCTATTCATCGCATGGCAAACAGCACTGGTATCTCATCTGCGATATCATCTGAGGACTTGTCAATAGTGGCTGAAATCTCAGTTCAGTTCTTAAGTTCTCCATAAGCACCAGCCCCATACGACTGTCGCCCATTTGCCCCTGAGGTCTGCCCCTTCCCTAATCCGGCAGCAGCTTGACAAATGGCATTATTCATGGCAGCGTGTTTGGAGTAAGGTGGTTGCCCTCTGGGGGTTGTAAGGTCTGTGCTGGGCTCTACTGGGCCGTACTCTATATCTCCAGTTGTTGCTCTCTGGCACTGTTCTGCTTTCTGCTTCATTTCCCTGACACTATAACAACACGGCTCCTCTTGTGGATTAGCTGTAACTTTCATTCCACGCGGCACCTTCACAGTTGTGATCAATTGTGCAGACAGTCTCTCAGGATGTGATTAGATTGCTGGCGTCATGTGAAATGGGTCTGTGCAGTGCAAACAAACACATGCACACATGCATATGCATACACATACACACACACATACACACACACACACACACACACACAATGGAGAACATTTAGTGGGTTGCAACACTGGCCAGAAACACTCATTGACAATTGATAATGGAAATAATGGTAGTAATTAGAATGATATTGATAATGAGAGGTTGAATTAAAGATCAATGTGAGGAGAAGATGAAAGGCTCACTTGTTAACTCTGGACCAAAGAAAGCCTTGGACTTGAAAAGAGAAGATGAAAAGTAGTAAAATAACCGTGGCCGCAAAAATGACAGTTACAATCATGGCAGCAAAGTCCCCAGTTTTGGTTCAAAGGAGGCCAGCTCTTAATGTCCTGTCTTGTTTCATCCTGAGGATATCCTTGTGTCAGGCCCATTTTTAGTTGGTCAGGACAGGCAAATCCACATTTAAAATCCCCCTAAACCCTGTTTGCATGAAGCCAAGGGGTGAGTTTTGGCGACCTGAATTGAGATTGACTGTTGTTTTAATTGGCTGTGACTGAGGCGCAACGCGTCAGTTTAGCTGAAGACATCAGATTGAAATTCTAGGATGACATTATGTCAAGGCTAATACATGACACACTGGTGGAACATCTTTTCCATGATTTCACATATGCTGTTGGCCTTGTAGGGGACAGCCTTCCATTTATCCTCAGCATCATTTAAAACAGAATCACAATACTGTTTCTAGGCTCAGTGAGGACAAGTTCACCTACCACAACAACACTGCTGCATTGACCTTCAGTTTTTTTTCCCGTCTCAGATTTCAGCCCTCTTTTCCCTCTGTCTTGATTCAGTTTATTTATACAGATATGCATATTTATACAGATATGAGCTATTCAAGTATAAATCTTCCATCAGTTCCTCTCAAACAAACACCATGGATCCCCTGGATTGTCATCTATGTATTTACCTAATTTGATTTGTAACTTCCTTGGTTTTTGTATGACTTGACTGTATTGACAAATATGTGAGAAGAAAAGGCTATTCAGATATTGATTAGAGGCGTCAATGGGGAAATGCCTTTCTGATCAAAAGTTCCAATAGCTGCTCAGCCATAAAATGGCTCTCGCAAGAGTTGGCTGTGAGCAAAATATTTCTTGCTTTAGGCAATGCGATTGTTAAATCTGCAGCAGAATCCACAGCATGTTAACATACAAATGGATAAGTGATCTTACTATGTGAACAGAGGTTGTACTGTTCAATGCATAATCAGTGACAGATTTCTGACAATCAACAGTATACTCTGAAATGACTCTGTCATTTGACCGACTTCACTGTGACATCTTTGTATGAGATCCCAGTAAAGAATCAAATGAGTAAAGAAAAAACTTGTAGGACCATGTAAGTAGTGATCAAACCATAACTTTATTGGTATATGGTTTTAGTTGCATTGAATCTGTATTTACAGACCATTTTGTCACACTCTTTAGGTACCTAATGTTAGCTGCTAGGGTTAATTACTTATTCCTGGACATAATCTGCAGTTTTGTCAAATTAGACATAAGCAAGTCACCCATCACATGTAGTCTAAAATCCAGACTTTTATGATATTTTTAATTGGATGCAAGCAGATAATATATAAAATTGAGGCTTCCACACCTTTACAACTATGCCTTTAATCTAAATGTTTCTTTGATAGGAAAGAGAACTCTAGTAGACAATAAATTAAAGCCATCTCCTGACGCTGACAAAAATGTCAAATCTAGAAAATATAGGTAAGGGCTTAATTCACATAGCATTGTGGACAGCATTTTGGTAACATTTTACTTGAGGACCGCACGCAACCTTGAATAATCTTGTCATGGCAGATATCATATGCTGTCATAATTAGTTACAGTATAACAATCAGTGTCCAGTGATGCAACAGAGTCGTGTCACCATAACCTGTAATTGTCATGACTGTAGCATGCTATGATGGCTTAATAACATGTGACAATAAGCTTTTATGGCATATGAAATTCAGAGAGCTGTCATGACAACTGCCAATAATGGTAACACATTATACAGTCATTGGACCTCAGCTGATGATGATGTCCAAACGAAAATAATACAGAGAGCCCCCGAATAGCTCATGTCAGACACAGGAGAGAAAAGAAGTACTCCAGCAACCTTTTACTTTAGTCACTTTAAAAGGCTTTGTCGTTTCTTTCCAAGCCCCCCCCCCCCCCCCCCCCCCCCCCCATCCCTCCCTTCCTCCCTCCCTTTTGTTGTGATTTAACCGAAGATAAAATAGGGGATTACTCTGGGTAGACTTTTTTTGTCTCTCTCTATTTCACTTTCGCTTTATTTTCACGCTCCAAAGTGAGATGCATCTCTGCCTCAGGCTTTACATATGAAAGCAAGGGCAGAGCCATCCCGTAGACACGACCAGCACAAGGCATCTGCAAGATTATTTGTCAGTTTGGTCAAGGGTAGAGAATTTATAAGCCAAGCTTATTCATGTCTGTGTCTGATCTATGGCACTGTAGTGTGTGTGAGTGAGTCACGCCGAGGCATCCTTTTTTTTTTTTGGTCTGGCCCTTTTTGTAATTCACTGACAAGATCTCTGAGCCAATCAAAATCAGTAGTGTTGCTTTTATCTTCAGACCTCATATCACATGCTAGGTCATCTGAGCATAATGCATACAGTCTGAATCTTGAAGGGGATTCTGTAGCTTTGTCGCTGCTAGTAACAGATGGTAGTGCAAGGACAGGCTGCTGCGTATTTGGATGAATTAAGTATTAATTCCCATTTAAATATCTACATACCATGCGATTCGTTCCCAGCAGAGTCCCTGCTGCCATGTTGAAACATTTTCTGATTCAAAACAACAGACAGTTAAATCCCCATTTGACTTGGAGGTATATGGATTAGGCATAGGAATTCCAAGAGGTGTATCTTTTTAACAGTTATCTTTGGAGCATGAAAGAGGTCATCTTAAACATTCATCCTCATCAGATTAGGAGATTAGCAGGGCAGCAATCTCTCTGAAACACAGCCTCTGGGTGTGACAGGAATCCAGTCACATCCAGATCCGTCACACCCGAGGTCTGGACAGTAGCTGCTCTAACAGTAGCAGTTCCTGACATAAGCTTTCTCCGAGAACAACTCTGTTAACAGTCAGACAAAACTCTATCATGTGTAAGCTATGCAACATTTACTCTAACTGTGTATGATGAATTATACATGTAACTTTTTATCTTTTTATTACCCTCATTACTGTTTAAATGCATGGACATAATGACACTTCATGTTTTCCATCATGGAAATGGGTACAACTGACAGACCAGTGAAGAAATGGGGAGACTGAAAACGTGATTTCACTGAAACTGTGCCAGCAGATATGGACCCAAAAAAAACCTTGTCTTTTATTTATTTATTTCATCTGGAATATTTTCTTACTGTAGACAGCAAAGGACTGCCCTGCCATAGCTGGTCATTATAAAGAAACATCTTGACAAGAGCCGCCTTTATTTTAGAGGGCTAGTCTGCTCTACTTAAAAACACCCTGAACTCCTGCGAGGTAATGGTTTCTGAGCTGACAAAAGACTGTGACACTGGCTCACAATGGCCACATTACCTGCAGACAGTTTGAAGAGAGATTATTCCACCTCACCGGACAGAAAAGAACTAATTCAGGAGGGTTATCGATGAGATAATGTGACATCCAAAACCTACCCATCTGAAAGTAGGCTACAATTGCAAATTTGAAACATTATTCTAATTTGATGCAATCAAAAGCTTCCAACCTTATTTCTGCTCAGGAACCATCAACGTGAAAAGGAACTAGGCCTACAGTTTTGTCAAAGCAGCAAAGCACTGTGGGTTTTACAGTTGAGCCTAGATTGTTTTTTTCCACACTTTTCAAGCGTTTTGGGACGAGGACCACAGAAATGCACAATTTACATTTACAGGTCATGTTGAAGCGATATTTCTTGCACAACTAATAGCCTACTCAAGTAACAGCCTAGGGCTCACAACAAAACAAGATTATCATTAAAGTAATGGCACTACAAGATGAGATTCTGGCCTATTTATTGTTTGTTTGTCAACTCCAGTGAAACTTGGTTTGAACAAACAGAACAGACTCATTGACGTGACCTTATCCTGTTTGAGATTGCTATTACTTACTGTCATGTTAAAACTGCCTGCCGATGTTTCTGGTAGATGACTACCGTGTCATAGAAATAGGACAATTTGATTTGGCTGATCACTATTTGCCTATGTGTCTGACAATCAATGTTAGATTCTCCGTGATGACACTACTGAGGAGGCGGTGAGGGCTTTGGAGGGCAGAGCTCAGACTGAAGCTTCACAGAGAATGAGACGTGATTGAGACGTGATTGAGACGTGATGAGACGTGATTGAGACGTGATTGCATACAATCTGTTTTTCTCCCCTCCTCTCTCCTTTTACAGTCATGGCTTTGGTCCCTACTGTTTCACACTTCTCAATAAAATATACATTCAAATATATTTGAGAGGGGGTTGGGTGGGGATGGGGGGATCCACCATCCCCCCCTATTTCCTACGCCCCTGGCTGCAATAAAAGCAATGTACTTACTCAATCAACCACTCAGGGTTTTTTTTACCTACAAAGAAAAAATTATAGGTCAAAGTTCTTTCTGTATATCACATGTATCTCATGAGTTAGGAGTCAGCTTTAAACTAGTCACGTGCCATTTAAAAAAAAAAAAACGATAATTAGGTTTTGATTTTTTTCTGTCGTACGTAGAACGGTATTGACTTAATGCTTTTGACTGTGTCAAACATTTTAATCATACAGTGGAGTTATTAGCCACGGATAGATGGATGGATGGATGGATGGATGGACGGATGGATGGATGGATGGATGGATGGATGGATGGATGGATGGATGGATGGATGGATGGATGGATGGATGGATGGATGGATGGATGGATGGATGGATGGATGGATGGATGGATGGACGGATGGATGGATGGATGGATAGACAGACAGACAGACAGACAGACAGACAGACAGACAGACAGACAGACAGACAGAGAGACAGACACATAGACAGACAGACAGACAGACAGACAGACAGACAGACAGACAGACATATAGACAGATAGATAGCTAGGTATGGAGTTGGTTCACTTGCTGTAAGTACCATTTCACTGAATTAATTCTGCAATATGGCATCTTCTAAAATTATCGTATGGGGTAGTAACTCTGTCCATTCATTTGGAGTTTGTAGTGATATAAATAAATCATATCACACTTTTGCATAATTAATAGCAATGAGTGTATGTTCAAGGGCACTAGTAACATGTCTATAAAACAATTATTACAGAAAAACAGCTCAAAGAAACCATTTCTAAAGTATTTTCTAGTCAGACTGTGTGAATCTCAGCAGTTAGATGTATGAATCATTTCAGAATTATTTTTATTGCAGAAGTTCAGTTACAGTCTGCATTCCAACAAATCCTTACAAATCTTTACAAGCATCTATGCACCAAACCCATTTTAAGCCTGGAAGGTTTGGAAGGTATGGAGACTGACTGTATCCTTGAGAAAGATGCGTCGTCATGACAATAATCACCAAGACAGCTGCAGGATTGTTCCGAAGATCATATTATAGTCCGAATGTTGTGTGACTGTAGTATTAATGATAGCCAACAGTATTAACTGCAGTGCCTCTGTATGTAGGTATTTTGCATAACATTTTGCAGTGTTGTTGAATTCTTATCAAATAGCCACTGCGTAGTCTGTTGATGAGCTAGACTAAACAATCCCAGCTAAGTAAAGTGCTATGGTAATGGTTTTTGTTGTGATGTAGTGTGCTTGCAGTGCCTGTTGTAGACAAAGGAGAAGGGGGCTCGGAGGATGGGGCACTCCACAGGAGCTGGAGTAGATGAGCGAATCGGGCTGCAATTCTCAGGAAACATCACTTGTTGCTCAGGCTGAATCAGTTTACATAGATTTCCCCTGCTCTTTTCAAGCCCAGGGCCATTTGTCATCCTGATGCAATGTGCATAATGTGTGCCGTTACTGAAAATAGACTTATGCACACTTACTTTATTTCAGACACAAACATAAACACACACACACACACACACACACACACACACACACACACACACACACACACACTGTGTTTTGACAGAATGAATTCACACATTCTCTGAATTACCAGCGTTGCAGACAGGCAAACATGTACCACACTTATCATGCATACAACATATTGTATATTCAGATGCTCTCATAAATAATAATGCCGAATAGGAATTATAAAACAAATATGTAAGAACATGTATGTAGCCAGCACAGCACTATCTAGCAATTTATTTTGATTTTTAGTTAAATGGCAAAAATGTGCTTGGCAACCCAAATCCATCATGCATGTATAGACTTGTCAACAATGCATCTTCAAGGCAGATTAGAAATTCTAATTTGGAAGCAGTAGTCTGTAGGCTCTGCACAACACCAGGACACCTCGCCTGTCTTTGGTTGTCGATGCAGGCCGTAAAAACATATGGCATCTATGAGAGTTGTGGATTTTGTAACCATAAATCACATCACTTCCTGACACAGGGGACGTGGAATGCCATCATTATGCCCTTTCGGTTACCAGTAAACCGCTCATCCATGCAGGTGTGTTGTTCTTATCGTGGCTCAGAATGTGGCGCTTGAAGATATTGATTCCTCGTGAAGTCACTGTTGTCCGATCTAATTCATTGCCCTTAGGCTCATGAACCACTGAGCCGTGTAAAGGTAATGTGGTCAGTGACCGGCACAGGTCACTGTACAAACACAGGTACCTGATCTCTAAGCTGAAATTTACAGCAGGTTTTCTGTATGAAAATAGTGGTTTTTAAAATATAGGATTTCTTCAGCACACCCTTCTGCATCTTCTTCTAATGTTTTCAAATCCAAAAGAATGAAGGTGTCTTCTTCATTAGCTTCCCTCTAAATACTTTGCTCTAAATGTAAATGCGTACTGTAGTCTCAAGTCTCTATGAACAAATGGAAGGTTACAAAAGTACATAAATTCACTGTGTATTCTTAGTTCTCATACAAGGGCAACCCATCCATCTCTACTTCTTTAGAAGTAGCTAGATACGTTTGCAACATATTTGATGGCCTAACAACTTTTTGACAAACTGCTGGATTTACCCATCCCAGTTTTCCAGAAAGAAAACTAATATATCTCTCCCTGAGGGATTCAGCAGTAAAACCCCATTAGAGTTTTCCAATAGCTTCCTGCACCATCCAGTTACTGGCTTAGAAACCAGTAGATTCTGAGTGCAAACCAATAAACCCTACTCTTAGCAGAATATGAGACAGGATTTTAAAATGGTATTGGCACCAAGCCTATCAAATCGATTGTTCAGTAAGAAACTGGACTCAGGGAACAGTACATGCCAAATAAATCCATTCCAAACAATCCATTGTTTCCTGATTTTGTGCTTGTGTCAGAAGGGAGTCTCTCCTTAGGTAATACATTCACAAGTGAATAGGGGCTCTAGTTTTATGAGACAATGGGCCTCACGCAAGAAGCCGTGTACAAACAAATGCCTCTTAGTTTTGTTCGGGTCCATGATTTTTGTTCTTCTCTTAGGTAAGAGAAACGTCTATGAGTGGTTGAGAGCACTCTTATCAAGATACGAAGATACGTATTTCCTTCGCTTTAATAGATTTTTTTTCTCTTGACAGAAAATGAAGAGAATATATAAGAGAATGTTGTTACATGAGGCCCAATGTGCGGTGGCTTACCTTCTAATGATCATTAATAATATGCACCAAAATAATACTAATATCCACCTTCATCATAAATTCCCCTACAGCAGCAGCATCAGGATCGGGTTGGAGGTTGCTCCAGCTAGAACTGAGTTACAACCTTGTCCTTGGATTCATATCACAATCAAGTCATTTTCAGAGAATTTCTTACATGATGTGCTTTGGAGTATATTAAAGCATCACTTCTGTCACAATGACCTTTGTGTTAGTTTGTGTCATGCAGAGCATTCCTGTAATACTATTAATTGATTCCAGACATTCAGTCACCAAAGTCCTTTTGTAACAAATAACTTATTAAGCGCCTTTCCTCATCTTTCCATAATTTAAATAGCCTCTGTAACTTTTACTCAGAATGCGTGTTTGTGCTTTCCGGCGTAAATCAGAAAGAAACAATATGCTTATTAAGCATTTTCTCTACTTTATCTACTTTCTTCCATACAGCGTTTAGCTAAGTGGTCTTAAGCACCAAACAGGCAAAAGTGGCCGTCTGCCTAGAGGAAGTGAGAGAAAATCTGAGCAGGAATGGCTGAAGCATGGGGATCGATCGCTCAGAGAGACAGTCCAGCCAAATGGGTCAGGAGTAGGATGAAGCCATCTTAGGTTACAGCTCATAGTCCAGCAATCACAGGATCCTGAAATCTAACCCAAACGACAACATGAGCCATTGAGAGAGCAGACAAAACCCGGGTAGAGCGGTCTGAAGACTGGAGATAAAGAACACTGATCCATCAGATACTCCGCTACCAGTGATAATGGGCCAAGAGGGATAAAAATAAGCGCACATCTGTTTGACCGTTCAGTTTATATGAACATCTCTGTAAGTCTCTGACATCTGCACATTGTGTCCTAGTAGGCGGCAGATACTGAATTACACAGAGCAACAGTGTTCGTACATTTCTAGGTCTAATTAAACAAGTGGGAAAAGAGACATCCACAGGACAATTACACACATTATTGAGGTTCAGGTTTCAGAGCTATAAATGATTAGATTTTTTTTTTTTTTTAAAGAAAGGCATGACATGTTCACACAAAGCATAGCCACCATTAACCACGTAAAGCATAACTCCATAACTCGTCCAACAGCTCCTCAGGGAAATATGTACAAATGGACAGTGAATGCACAGCAGGACCCACGCAAGCACACCAACACAGGACCGTGGTACTAGCATCGGCCGTTTCCTCCCGTCACAGAGGCTAAATTGGAGGAGGCTATGCGCTGGGATGGGAGGGCTTGACCATTAAGGCATAGGAGGGACCATTACCCACAAGCCTCATGCTCTCTGAGTGATGAGGAGCTCCCAGATGATCCTCCTGAGCCCCATTCTCACTCTCTCTGGCTGCAGCCGAATGCTTCCTGCCGGCGCAGCTTAGCACCGCGCTCTTCCGCTCTCCCCTTCACCTCGGCTAATGCTCAGACCCGCTCGCCCAGTGCCCATTTGCTCTAATAGAAGGCAATGGGCTTTGTTTCAATGACTTGCCTAAATGGCAAAGATAGAATGCTTTGCAAGAGGACTTAACTGGGCAACTGTGCATGTGCCCATGTCAGCGTGAGGTCAAGAAATTAGCTGCCATTATGATAAAGGATGAGTGTTTCAGTGGTGTCAGATGAGGATGCTCAAAGTTTTGCATATAAAAAAACGTTGGGTAGTACAAAATATGCATATATATAACACCAGCCTGGGGGTTTGTCTACTCCTTGCAGGCACTGGTTGTGTTAGCTGTGTGGAATAAATTGTATTGTTATTCTGACATCATTTTTGCTGGGGATGTAGCACGCTGTAAAAATGAAAATGTTGAGAGAACTGAAATTATCAAGGCAACATGATAGGCAATTGATTTTTTGTTTGTTTTCTCAACTTTGACTGTTGCTGACTTTTACTAGTTTACACAATATAGTGTAAGTACCATCCTGACAACGGCACCAATAATATGTTGGTGATCTCACCCAATTGGATACGCATCAGCTATTCAACACAACAGCAGACCAATTAAGTTGAACACATGGAGGCCCTCATGAGGAAAGTATAAACATTTATGCACAGCTGTATCCACATTTATTTGGCAGCTGTCCATGGTACAACTGTACTTACATTTGTTGGTGATATCTTTGTGATGATGGTACCTCTTGTACCTACAGAGCTAAACTCATTGTCATTTCAAATGAATCACTTACACGTCTTTAGAAGCTTTTCAAGTCACATTGAAACATCAAATTGGTCTGTAAAGTTTAATGGCAGTTTAATGCCATGACTTGGTCCTGACTGTAACCCTTTAACTCCCGAACAGCTCCAATCAAACAGCAGCAAGAAGGTAAGATGCGTAAGGGGTTTATGAAGCCATTCCTCCACATGCCCTTTGCCGAGAACCGATAGCACCTGGAGAATAGCCAGGCCTGTTGCTAATGTGAATCACCCAACTCCTGGGGACACTAAATCAAATTTCAGGTCAATGGCGGGATTGGGAAGAGCATTACCTTCACATTCACTGGCCAACTGCTATCTGGCCCTCACAGCCGTGCCGAAGGATATGTAAGACAGCCATATGGTCATGGCAGGGGTGTTGGTGGTGTGGTGTGATGTGATGGGTGAAAAGTTGGGGATTTTCAAAAAGATCAAGTCGATTATGGATAATGCTAATGGTGGCTAATGGTGTTTGCCGATAATTTAAAAGTCAGAAGAGAATCGTGCCATGCAATCGTGCTTTTGATATAAATTTAGTTCAATCAAAGCAGGTTTTTGTTTCAACACACTAGCACAGGGGAATATTACAATATAAAAGAAATGACTATCCATCCCTCTCAAGTCTCCTCACAGCACGAGTGGGCACGCAGTATGGAAAAGAAATATCAAATGAAAGTCATTTTGCCTGGGTGGCCTGACCTCTCGGTAAACTATGGAAAGCGATCAACATTTTTATTCTGTTTATATATTAAAAAAAATTCCAAGCCGTTAACGCAGTGGCTTTTCAAATGTGATTGAATCTAACCTCTGCACGGTCCCTCCTCTCCTCTCCTCTGGGTGAAACATCAGTGCTCAGTGCTGCCACACTCCCTGATTGATAATCTGTGGCTTTCCGCGTCCTCTTTCAGAAACGTCCTCTCCATGCTTCCGTTCCTATTTTCCGTCATATTCAGAGAAAAGAGGTTTCCGTTTCCTTTCTTCATGACACAGATATGACCTTTTGTAAATACTCCCACCTTCTATTTGACATTGCCCTTGACTGAGACACAGTGGTTTACTGAAAGGAAATATCTTCTGCGGGGAGGTGATGAGAAACCAAAGGGGGCTTTCAGAGCTCCAGCTCATTACTTACAATTCATCTGAATCTTGGGCAGGCTCTTTGTAGGAGGTGGGATGTATGCAGTTTTAATTGATTTGGCCTATTTTCACAGTGCCATGGAATTAAACGAGTGAACCCTGTATTCGTTATATATTTATAGTATATACAGCAGTAAGTGTGTTTTTTGGGTGCATTTTGGACATATTTTTGTAACTTGCAATTACTGAAAGGATATTTAGTATTGCTGAAGATATGCTGTATTGACCTTTTTGAAGTGCAGATTTAAAAAATGTTGAGGGTGTGGTTCAAATATGTCACATATGGACTGAAACATGTCAAAGATTTCTGTGAGAGGAGCAGGACTGATGGACAGCAAAAGGTAACAGCAACAGATCAATTTGACTCAAATTGCTCATTTGTTTTTACAGAGAACACTAAAGAGACTCCTATTTCTTCTGTGGGATCATTTCCACAAACAAAAGTAAGATACCTAATTGGGGATTTGACTAATTGTTTATTGCAATAAGCTTTGTAGCTGTACAATTACAGAGGCCAATGGTAATCTTGGTAGCACTTTTCCTTACAGATTCGTAATAAACGGGTCGTATCGTGGTGATAAGTGGGTAAAATCACTAGTCATACAGCCACTGCAGAGAAATTAGATATTCAATTCAGTATATGACAGACCTGATACCATATAATTAAAATGAAAGTAATTATTTTGTTTCTGGGTAATTACTGGGGGAAAAAAACTATATCTTTCTTTACTACATTTAAAATCTCACCATTACTAATACATTTAAAAGGTAGTTCCATATTAACCACAAAATATCGCCATTTTATTACAGACTTGTTACCACAATGGTGGATTATTGTTTAGAAACAACTTGTTAAACCTCTAAGTAATTTGTGGGTTGTTAAGATCTATTACTGATCTGTAATGTACAGTGGTACCTCAATTTCGCTGTGTCTCAGCTCATGTTGGAACATCTAAGCAAGGTATGATACAACACAATTGATATCTCATTACAGCACCACATTTGATAATTAGTATTTTAACACGTTTCCCAAAGAATGTCTCACGTTATATTTCGGAATTAGTACTTCTTTGTTTACAAGGCATATTCAACAATATGTTCATTAGGCATACCTGCAGTATACCCTCATCTGTAAATACTCTCAGATGCATGCTGCCAATGCAGTGGCGTTTCTACATTAGGGGCACGTGGGACACTGCCCCACCAGATCCAGATGGCGCTGTGGTGCAGAAAGCTCAATACATCTGTGCTTCGTGTCAAAATATATCTTACTTTATTTAATTTGCAAAGTAGCGATTCAATTTTGAATGTGTGTGTGTGTGAATAAACTAGACTCACACGTATTATAGTGCTGTTTTGGAGTAATTTGATTCGTGTGTGTTTCTGTGCGTGTGCTTGCCCTGTGAAGTGCTGCTCTCCGCTGTCCCTCTGCTCTGTGGGGCAGCGCGGCAATTGCTATGGAAACAACATGTGAGCGTGATTTGACACATCCCAAAGTTTACATTGGGTGAAGGGGCAGTCTTATTTGTGCCTCTTGAATTCTGCCTTTTAGCAACAGGTGCCCGCTGCCCGCGAAAACTGTACCCTGACCCCGCAACCAAGAAAAAAGAAATAAGACAGATCTACGCTGGTAACGTTACTGCTCGTTAGCTAGTTTTCTACTATTTTGGAAGTTTTTTCATTAAGCCTACAATGAATAATGTACACCAAATTCCTATCCTAAGTGATCTGCATTGGTGAGTCAAACCTTTTTTTTAAGCTGAAGTTTGCGTGGACATTTACAGTGCTGTTCACTGTAAACTGGATTGGCTAATGAACTTTTGAACTGATGTTTTGCTTTGGACATGTTTTGGACAGTGTGCCGTTCACTGTATCCTATATAAGCTGAATTGGTTGAGCTTTCTTTTCTTTTCTTTTTTTTTGGAGCTGATGGATGTGTGACAAATTGCAAGAGACTTTTATGGACAAACTATAATGAACTAACCCCCGTGTTTCAAGTTGCAGCCTGAAATAATTTCTGTATGTATATACATTTTATGTATCAACGAAATCTGGAAGGACATCGACTTTTTACAAAGTTTTGTTAATTTAGCAGCATGATTTGTTGCTGTTATTTGTTTCAGTTATGCTATTCGCTTCATGTTGCATGCGTAGGCTAAATTGATATTCACATCATAAGAGTTAATGATTTATGCTACTTCGCTTTTGTGATGGTGACATGACGTCATACAAAATTGCCCTACTACAAATTCCAGGCTAAAATCGCCACTGTGCCAATGTCTGTACCATACAAAATTAAATAAATTACATTTAAATTGAATTTAAAAAACAATTATTGCATTAACTTTTACTGCAACCACAATAACAGTCTGAAACATATTTACTTTTCACCTCGCCCCTGTACCTCCATAACACACACACACAGAGTGTATCATTATGTGAGTGACTGTGTATGTGTTTGCTGCCATATGTTGGTATGTATGTAGGGGAGTTATGTGTTTGTGCACTACTGTTTGTATATCCATGTGTGTGTGTGTGTGTGTGTGTAGTTGTTACAATGTGTGCACTCTATCACAGTGAGAGAGACAAATATATGATTGGAGATTTCCGGCAGCAGCCTTTCAGCGGCTCGCGCGCCCATTAAAAATGCATGAGGCCAGCCTAGGGTAGCACAGAGGCATGCCTGCCCGCCACACGTCCCCTTAGCCAGGCTGGCTGAAATACAGACATAAACAGCTATCTCTCATATCGTGATAAAGTGATCTGTCAGCTAGACAAAGAGCCCCGTAGTAGCACTGCACAAACAGTAATTGGAGTTTGTGAGTTCGGGTCGGTCCAATTCATGTGGCAAGAATACCTCTGAGGTCTCTCCTCTCCGCCTTGTGTGTTATCTCTAGCAGGCGGTGTCAAAAGGCTGTAAATATGCCCTCGGAGCTGTCACTGCGCTGATAAAGCCATCATGCACTCGTTCTCGGCAGCGCGTCGACGAATAAATCAATTTGATCAGCAAGGCTTTCGATCAACCCTGGCCTCACTTATTATACTATTAAATCAACAAGTTAATCCATCTGTCAGTCAGTCACCTTAATCAGTCCTCAGCTCTGCATTTTTTTTTTTAAATAGGATGGAGTCTGTTGAGAGCTCACTTGTTTTTGAGGGCAGTCCCAGTTCAGCAAGTAGGTAATTGGGCACACGTACTCAATAGACCTCAGAAAGTGCACCTCTTAGGATGCCTACTGCCGACTGGGTTAACATGAGTTGGGGAGCTGATGAAACTATTGCGAACAATGTGACCAGTATTCAGGGAGGGAGGTCAGGCAAAGAGCTCTAATGCTGGCACTGGGCAAAACTGTCAAGCTAAGCCAAACCTGTAGACCCAAGGATTCCTCAGATTCAGACCCTGTTTCCTGTAAATGGGAATCGAAAAGAAACATGGACATTTATGTCGGTTATGAGCACTTACTGGAATCAAACAAGTTCTGGCTCTCAAAAGACCATTCCAATCGTGATTTTCTACTAGACTAGGTTTTTAAACAGCATTTACCTATTGTGATTAAGTGCGGAACACATCTAGAGACGAAGGGAGAGTGTAGTCACCCCACCCGGACTTGAACACGGGTCTACAGGGTGCCAAACATGCACTCTTACCGCAACGCCAAAGAGCCAGGCTCGTTGGTATGGCAGTCAGAGCACATACTCATCTGTAGTGACGGCACATTGTCACACTGCCCTCCCCTTCGGGATGCGCTTGACGCACACAGGTATTCCTCGCGCCTCCACCAACTGTACTTCTCCCATCCAGAGCGCCCCACACACAAGTAGAGGGTGGATCGGGCCGAATTTTTCTGTCCGAGCCTGGCCCGTGTCCGACAGACTAGTGCCCGAGCCCGGCCCGAGACCGATATAGTCCAACCATTGAGGTTTAATCCATGTTGTTGTGGAGAAAGAGGATTGCAGCAATAATAAAAACTTCACACTTCTTACATTGGACATATCAGCCTCATTATAATCCGCATCGACTACTAAGCAGAAATATCTCCATACAGTAGATTTCCCTTAGTTTAGTATTGTTTAAAACTCTCCAGATGACCGTTTGTTTTTAACTTCCTCCATGATGCAGTTTGCCGCCTGTAATCACGTTGTCACAGCTAGGACATAAACAAATTCCTGCCACAGGAAGAAGGCTGTTATCCTAAATGTGATTTATGTTATTCTCAAAAACTAACTTCTGCATTATGTGAGGCAGACACGTTGACTTCAATACTTATTAAGATATTTTAAATATGGAATGTTCAATGCCTTATCGCGCTGATGTGTCTGAACCCGACCCGAGCACAAGTATAATTTCTAAATATTTGGCCGAAACCGACCCGTCCCGTCGGGTTCCGACAGTTTCGGGTCGGGTATCCATCCTCTACACACATGTGCTTCACCCATCTATGGGGTCCCTCATACAGGGGTCAACCTACCTGGGGGTCCCTCATAGGCAAGCCATCCCACTTCTGACACCATTTGTAGCAAAGGGAGAGCGTACTCACCCCACCCGGACTTGAACCCTGGTCTACAGGGTGCCAAACATGCACTCTTACCGCAACGCCAAAGAGCCTGGCTGGGGTGACTATGCTCTCCCTTCGCTACACGCCTTGATACAGTCTCTTAAGCTGCATAAGAACATCCTGAAAGCACATCATTTATAGATTCATATCTTGCTGTCTGATGTTCCGCTGTTCCCTTCATTACTAACATGAGCAATAATTTAGCTCTTTGTTGTTCTATTAATTCTGAAAACTCAAGGGAAGGAGATTTCCTTAGTTTTCCGTGGGCCATTTCCATGGTTAAACAAAAAACAACAATAATACTATCAATACTACTACTACTACTAATAATAGTAATAATACAAATAGTAATCATCATCATCATCATCATCATCAAATGTGGTTTAAGATTTGATGCATTATGTTCCTTCAGACCCCCATCTGACAAAACCACCACTTATTCCCCCTCCCATCTGAATAATTCAACCTAAGGCAAGATCATATTTTTTAGGGTTATGATCTTCCTATCCCGTGCTTTTGAATAAACAAATGACCAAGATTTAGCTGCAATTTTTGTTGAATAATGCTATATGATTACAGTCCATGAATTCCTCCTCATCCGAGTTGTATGTATACCACTCCTAATCAACCATTCAAGGCACAACCTTCAACTATATATTTAGTTGCTTGGCATTTACACATATGTAACTACTGATGAAGTCATTATCAATCAATTTATAATTATAACATCCAAGGTTGAGTCTTTTCAGTTGTGCATACCTCTAGCTATACTGTGAAGTCCTACCTTCAATATGGTGGGGCCACTGTGACCCGCTCTCTCTCTTTCTGATGAACCTGTGCTCGTGGTCTCATCATTCACTAGATCAGCCCGAAACACTGATTCACTTAGCAAGGATGAATATTGCCAGTCTAACAGTCATATGTGTGCTTAATGAACCTGCAAAGGGTCCTTGCTATTTGCAGTCAAAGTCATTTCTCCACGCTTATACCTTTCAACATGAACATCAGCATGCATTTGTATGATTGCAGTGACTCACAGTTGATCACAGGGATTTCACCACAAAGCACCAATAGAAATATTCCATTTCCCCAGGCCTTGCTCAGTGAATATTGTCTGTCAGGTAGAGGCATTGCTTGATACAGATGTCTTAAAAGCACCAATGCCAACTTTACTGTGCTCATGCTTAATGGAGCGATTGCCGCAGGGGATGACTGGTCTCCATTTTGAAAAGATGTTTTTTTTATTCTTTGCCTTGTTTCTGGCAGTTCACATGCTCGAAACATGATATAGATTTGTTTCAGAATGCATGTGAAAGAAGGGAGGCTATTTTAAAACGGTCAGGTCTATAGTAATGAATCTGATTAAAGATGTATTGGCCAGTGCAGCACACCTGAGTAACAAGTTTAAAGAAAGAAACTTGCATCTTAAATACAGACATTGTATGTTTCCACTTGACAGTCAAATTTGAAATGCTGAAAGGCGTATCATTTCATGCCATAATACGGTTGCAATTATAACATGAAAGTGAAACTAAACCATGCTAAACCTTTGGCTTAGAAGCATCTTTATACACTAGATAGCACATTCATTGCGTCAGAGCAGTTTCAGTGTGGGAGATTGGCTTCGGGTCCTGCTGAGAGACACTGATACCTTGTCTTGGCTGAGCTTGATGTATCCTCTGGACACTGCACAAAGGAAATGACAAAACACATAATGGAAGAGAGAGGAAGTGGGAGGAGGGGGTTGCTGAGGCAGTTGTGTTCAAGTGGGTTGACGTTGCTAATGAGGTAAGCAGAGCTTTTCCACAGATGTCAGGTAGTTGGCCACAAAGACTGACATATAGGACCTGTCCAGAGGTCTGGGTTCATTATTAGGCTCCTTAGTTGGTTAGAGGGGCATTTATACTGCGCACCAGGGGGGCAAATAGGCAGTGCAGCTGGTGCAGTTGTTCTGGGGTCTATAGTCACAAGGGGCCCACGGCAGATGAATTCGCCTCTACTCAGTAGTATAGAGCCCACCGTCATGACAACTAGTCATTTTAAAATATGGACACAGCAACTATCATTACTTACGGAGTTACTCAAACAGAGTTAAAAAAAAACGTAATATCTGGGCTACTGGGAGAAATCTGTGCGTCTTGTCAGTGCACATCAGAACAAACCGAGGGGGATGAGCAGTTAGCAATCCGAAAAGGCTTAAGCCAGTAAATTAGCTAGTAGATGACATGGCTTTTGGTTACCCTCGCCTTGTCAGGTAGCCTAACATGTTGAGAAAGTTCTTAAGGTTCAAGTCTTTTTGCGTTGAGCTTGTCTACAATGTGGATATGATCACTGAATTTTAGATTGTTTTGTGTGTGTGCCAGTTTGAGAGAAGCATTCAGGTCTCTAGTATTTGTGCATTTGTCCTGTTTTGTGTCATGGCAGTGAGCCAGTGGTAAATGTTCAACTATCACAGAATGAAATAATAGTGTGGAGACTCTTTCAAGTAAAGATGTGGAGCAACATCATACCTATGTGTCTGCCAATTCAGTCCTTCCACCGAGCAAGTGGGCCTGCAGAGGGCAATGCTGTGAGAGTGATCTTTGAGAGCGAGTGAGTGAGCGAGCGAGCGAGCGAGTGAGTCACCTCACCTCATCACCACACAAATACAAATGATCTATGATGACGACTATGAGTCAGGATATGCACATATAACCCACTGAATGAGAAACCATTGGCCCGATGATGGAGAGGGGTTAAAATCCCATTAATTATTCAAATTAGAATATGATCCCTGACTCGGGGGGGGGGGGGGGGGGTCTGCATGGCACACACACACTATAAGCCATGGGTGGAATCTGAACGGCCTGCTGATGCCTCATCTCCTTCAGGCATTATTGGGACATTAAAATGGCACTTCCATGAGAGTCTCCACAATGTCACGAGCAAGGTTCTCTCATCCTCTTGGCCCTCCACAAAATATTGTAGAGCCATTGTGATGGTGATGGCCACGAAAGGATAGTTTATCAAAGGGTCTTAAAGACCTCCATGGCAGATAGGAGTAGGAGGAGGCGATGTGTTGGCCTTCAGGCATTGGATCTTTTTGGACTCTGACAAGACAGTGAGCTGTGCAGCTCTCGTGGTGGTTAACAAAGTGAAAATAGATGTAGATGTAGAAATGGATGTCACGTGTAAATGGTGATAATGTGTGTAGTTTCTTGTTGAAAAATAAAAGTTGTTGACTAATTAATTAAATGCTTTGTGTATGCTGCAAATAGCAATGTCTGTGACACTCTACCCTGCACTATGGCTATATATCGGATTCCGTTGCAACCTAAGAAACAAATCAATTGTTGCCATGGCACTGCTAAGGCTGCTAAGTGAAGTATATGGTATTATTAGCTTTCTTAGAATGTGATAACCCTTTCCATTTGATTGATTTCCCCTGTTACAAAGGTCCACACTTGAAATAATGTTTTTGGCTCTGAACAACAGTCGTTGGTATTGTAATGGGAAATTACAAGCAAGCAATTTAGGTGAACAGACCCACCCATTACATAAGGGTTCTCTTTTGATGTTTCCTTAGAGAGGAGCTCTGGAAGTAGCTGAACATATTAGTGTACATTTCTGCGTGTGTGTTGTGTGTATGCCTGTCAGTAGCTGAACATATTAGTGTACATTTCTGCGTGTGTGTTGTGTGTGTGCCTGTCAGTAGCTGAACATATTAGTGTACATTTCTGTGTGTGTGTTGTGTGTGTGCCTGTCAGTAGCTGAACATATTAGTGTACATTTCTGTGTGTGTGTTGTGTGTGTGCCTGTCAGTAGCTGAACATATTAGTGTACATTTCTGCGTGTGTGTATGCCTGTCAGTAGCTGAAAATATTAGTGTACATTTCTGCGTTTGTGTTGTGTGTGTGCCTGTCAGTAGCTGAACATATTAGTGTACATTTCTGCGTGTGTGTTGTGTTGTGTGTGTGCCTGTCAGTGACGCGCGGACTGAAATGAGCTGGGTGGTTACAAGTCAAACAAAAATGCTTTTAATGATATTCGGGTCATTTGCAGGCAGGTTAGTGGAAATGAAATTTCAGCAGATTAGTCAAACATCGCCAAAGACTACTATCAATATTTAAGCAATAATAATGACCTAAAACATCATTGGCTGAATGAATCCATCCCTGAGAAGGTGCAGCGCAGGCTTCCCACTGCCACCTGCATGAGTGGAGACTGCTGAGTACAGCAGAGCAGGGGCTCACAAAGACACATAACAAAGATAAGTGAAGTGTGTGTAGGCGAAGATGACAGCCGTGTTGGGGATGGTTATCAACAACCTTGATATGGATTATAATGATAACTAGACCAGTAAAATACTGCTTATATTTTCACATGCGTTGTTACCAGCGTGCAAACCTACAGCAATTTCATAATCTCCCTACAGGATACATGTAGGCTAATTTGCCTTATAGCCTATCCTTGTTGAATTCAGGAGTGTGTTTAGTATTTGTGCTGCATTTCTTTTGCCAAAGGATGATGTGAATGCTCCAAGTAGGCTTCGCTATCGTTTGACAGAGGGGACTCTGTTCCTGTTTAAAAGTAGACGTTTTCCCTAGCCAAAAGAACGCACAAATTAATGTAACTCATTCTGCACTTAAAAAACCCATCAGATCAGGTAACAGGTCAGGTATCATTTTTGTATTGTTTCATTGGGTTGAATTAAAGCATTCGGTGAATTATGTGCAGTTATTACAAAGGTCTTTCCACAGCTAGGCATGATCGACTGGTGGACCTGGTGTCACAAAGCATTAAAGAAGTGCAGGAAGTAACAACAAGAATGTATAAGCACTGTGCTATTCACATATCCACACAAGCACATGAACACTATCTCTCTGCACTCTTTGCACTACTTTCCTCATGGACATCAACACTGTCACAATCAATGCACACTGTAATATAGGGCCAGACCTATCCTGTATCTGTATACACCCCACTCCCTGTGAACATGTTCTCACTATGTGTATTGTTTTCTACTGTGATTTGTGTATGTATGTTTGTGAGTTAAGTTAAGTGTATAACCTACTGGATGACCTAAATTTCCCTCGGGATTAATAAAGTATCCATCTATCTATCTATCTATCTATCTATCTATCTATCTATCTATTCAAATGGTCTGGTTCACTGATGACAATACAGCTCTCTGTGCAATATCCCAAACACCCCGGCCATAACCCTTATAAATGGAAATAGTAAAACAGTGATTGTTACTGAAATAGGATGCTCTATTGATTGGCTTATGGGCATTTTCTTCAGCCACTAGTTGGCATTATCACAAGGCTGGGTTTTCACTGCCAACGAATTGTTCTTGTGCTTGGGAGTCCATATGCAGTACATGAACTTGTTTTACGTGGGTTGTTGCTTGGTGGGTTAATAAGCAAGCCAAATGAAAAAAAATAATAAGAAGAATAGCAAAGTACTGCTTGATTTATGCCATAATAGGTAGTGTGTCCATCTTGAGATGTCGTGACAATGTCATGTCTACCCATAATCACTAGAGACACATTTTGTGTCTGATCCAACATTCTGTGTCTGTACAAAGCTGCAGCATGCTTCCATTCATTTTTGGATCTGTAATTATTTTTCTGTGTGAAGATTCAAAACAGTATTAATATGTGTATATGTGTGTTTTATACAAATCAGTTCAAAGTTAACACAAACAACAGGAATCCTATTTCTGGAAGCGTGTCGACGTTCACCGGGAAGACACCCAAGAACAGTTGATGCTAAGGCTGAATGATTTTTTTCCCCTGGAAAGCTTACTTGATGACACACATTCAGTTATTAATGAAAATTGTGTCTTGGGCATGGTGGCAGTGCTACCGAGAAATATCCATTTATAATGATTACATCTTGTAAAAACAGTTGACACTAGGGTGAGGTTTACCTGAGAGACATTTAATTGTAATTTAGCAATTTCCTGGGCCTCCTGTTGTTATTGTTTTGTACATCACTGTTGGCTTGACAAACCGTAGACTTCTTTTATGGTTTCTTTCCTCATGCGTTTGTTGACAAGCTGAAGGGGGGGTCAATCCTGGCTGTGAGAAAACTAAGGGACACCGTGTCAGCTGACAAAATAGAATATAATGGCCAACCTTTACACATAAATGGCTGTTTTGTGTTACTTCATGAGAGCTTCAAGATCAGTTTCTAATATTATCTGTTTAGTTTTGTTTTCCAGTTCTGCTGACATGATATGAGTTGGTTGACATATAAGGTAGATGATATTGACTAGCTTGTGTGAAGTGACATATGTAGGAACAATAGGCAAATAGTTCTTAGTGCCATAGGCTACTGGTTTGAATTGTACAATAAGCAGAATTCACTCAGTGGAGACATCCTGATGACAAAAAACAGCTATGATGCTATTTTGAGGTAAAAACACAAAAATAAATCATTTAATATTTCTATTCAAAATATTTCTGTTGTGAATGTACATTCCTACACAAATACAGAATTTTAGTGTCCCAATAAAGATATGAAATACAGTCATAATACATTATATGTTGTAGGGTACCTGAAGAGAAGAGTGCCTCAAAATGACTGACCTCAGTTTGTGCACATGATAAATGGATTGGTGCACACAAAATGTCTTCTATGTGTGATGCACCTTCCTCTCCAATGAGACAAGTAGGCTCTATGTTTCACATAAACATCAAGGTCTGATGACAAACACTTCTTGCCTAGCCAGGTCTTTGATTTCTGAGCGGAAATTTTAGCACATGAAAAGTTAATGGATTCAAAGCTTTCCTATGCTTGCCGAGCAAAAACTACAGCTTCTGATGTAGAACATCCAAGCAGATGCCAGAGGGAGTGTGCCTCCAATTTCAGTCTGTGATAGCACTGACAAATCAAAGATCAGAGCAAGCACCATGACAACGGCATTGTTGAGGAATAGATACACGCGGCCACCCTCTCTTTCAGCTACTATAAATGGACAGTAATAACACTGGGCAGCATCGAGAGGAACATACACACTGCAACACAGTTTAGTGTGTTTAATGGTCAGGGGCTGGAATTGAGATATTGAAAGACACAGCCCAACAAAAAAATAAAAAAGGACAAGAAACGTGTTTAAGAGTTTAGCTGTTTGGCATTTACAGGATGTTGCTTCTGCAATTGCATTTGTGAGATTTTTTTTTTGTTTAAACCCATCCTGTCGAAATGAATCCCCAGCAAACAAAAGGGGATCCAGGTGTATGGGGCCGAGCTTTGAAACCATGCCCTAAAATTGACAGCACAATGCAGCCTCTCTGTAATGCAAAACAATAGCAATGCACTGTCTGTTTGTACAAAAAGAATGTATATCCCCTGTGAATTCTCTGCAGAGCTGTTCTGTGAATCTTTTATAAAAATGCTTTCCCTATGTACATGAAAAAAAAATCAATACACTCTCTGTGAATGCCCATGTAATGCATTTCCAATGTAAAATTGACCTGAATTACTTTCCCTCTGCATGAACCACATTCATCCACATCGATGGTGCTGCAATCTTGTGAGCTCGCAGGACAAACTCGGATTGAATCAGAAAACGTTCAGATGGTTTACAAGTCTCTAATGTCCTCTATACCCAAAGTTTCAATGAATGCAGCTTATCAAAGAACTGTGAGGTTAAAAAGAGCTACAGCGCTACAGCTTCAGCTCTTTTTGTTGTTGTTGTTGTTGTTGTTGAGTGTAGGACTGGAATTGGTGGGAAAGATGATGCCGTTCCCATATTCAGCTGTAACACATAAGAATGGGCATGTACTGTATATGCAATATCTTTAATTCTTTTTATCTACAATTCTGCATATGGCATAGGCTAGTAGAGAGTTCTCTGGTGGGTGGCCAAGACATTTTTCATGAAACCAAGCACTGCAAATCAGTTGTTTTTCTTTTGTATTGTTCTTTTTTCCTGAGGCACTCATATCGACACCCTGCGTGTCTTTACGTAAAGAAATACGGCATACACTGGATGCATTTTAGAATGAAATAAGTTTCCCATTTCTCTTAACCAGAAAGGGCTATTGAATATATTCCAGACCATTTCTTTTGTGTATCTGTTTGTGCTTAAGGGCTTCGGTTCATACCTGAGGTTCTCTGCAGAGTTCCAGTTCAGAGAGCAGGAGGGCCAGTGCAAAATGTTGATTATGTGCTCACATTAACATTAATTAACATTTTCTTTGTGGATTCGGATGTGTGGTGTGAAGAAGAACTAATTGTTACAGCAGTGGAGTCTGCTGGCCACTGACAACAGCAGGTTATGGTATTAATTCAGGTATTATTCTAGTGTTTGCTCAGGAAACGACTGCAGCTCCCATGGCATTTAAAAAGCTCTTCGGACCAAACCCTATATTTTACAGTAACCACAAGGTTCTGCGCCGCACACAAGCTTCTGTTGATGTCATATTGAATGTCATGCTTTTACACTGTTGACAGGCGGTCATCAAACACTCGTTGTAACCCATCACCATTGGTGCAGAAGAAGGATCTGACATTTGTGACATTTGGGAGGAATCATGATATGATAGGACCATTTAAAGTGAACTGGTAAATCAAGAAATCGTGACTTAGCTACCTAAGTCTACCTAAGTATGCATTCAACCTCCATTCAGAAGTTTATCATAACTCTGCGTGGACTCATAAAGAGGGTACTTCTAATCTGAATCCTGTGGTGGGACCATAAGATGAGGAAGCATTTTACACTTTAACATTCTATTACTGCTAGACAAAAGGAAGCTTCACCTATCTCAAGTTTTCATTTGGAATTTTATTCTCCGTTTTAGTGTATTCCTGTGCCTGAAGAATTTGAATCAGCATGCATACAAAGACATTGTTAATGAACATATTCTTATTTAACTGCCTGTTCCTGTTCTAGCATAATAATTACTCGCTTCAACCCCGATGATCTGTGGTGGAACATGATCACTAATGAGCTTATGGAAATTCAAAGTTCCAGGCAGAAATTGCTTTCAATTCTTAATGAATATGCCCCACACTGAATTACTCGGAATGGGAGCGCAGGCGTATAATTCCTACGCATGAGTAGATGGGTCTCAGGGAAGAGCTCGGGTGACTGGTTGGACCCTCTCGTCCATTCCCTACGTTTGGCAGCTGGAGGGCACGGAGCATCACCTGAGATCCATCTATCCACAAGCAGTGACAGAAAACACCATAGTAATGGCTAATAAAATATGTTTTTACGGTCGTAATGGTGATATCATGAATGATGCATTTGGTGTGCGTAAAATAAAAAAACGTACCAGGATCCTCTATAATTCACGAGGGGGATAATAATATATTATATTGTGCTGAACTGAGAAATTATGTCCATGGATGGTGGGGCCTCATCCGGGTCTATGTTCACTCTGCTGCCCTAATGGTAAATAGATTAGCCTTTAACTCACTTTCAGCTGCTTGTCATATCCCATTAGTTCCCAGTACAGGCCAGGCTGCGGCAGGCGGTTTGCTAGGGGTGGGTGGAGTGGCCTCCAGCTCTCCATGATACTGTGTGAAGGCCTGCCAGACAAGCAGTTAAGTGCTAGGATTCAGCCCCTCAAGGCAAGTTGTGAACTGTCACTCTCTCCTCGCCATCGGAGAGATCCTCTTTTTTTTCCTGAGGTTCAAGGGAACGGTGGCGGAGGAACTTGGTATTTAGAGGACTATTCATGGTCCCCTGTGGAAGTCGGGGGGCAGAATTAAGCTTCTCTCCTGACTCCTGACTTTCAGCCTTCATCTACAGTATTTGTACAAGAAGAAATGTAGTGGTAATTCACGATACAAAAATCTGTAGAAAATACAGCATGAAGTATAGACTCATACAATGCCATATGTCAAGCGTATTATCCAATAAATGTGATTAATTTCTACAATGTAACATGGATTAGACAACATGACATATGTTATGAGCGGTCTGGAAGGCAGTGCTCTGACATGGTCTCATCCGATCTCTCTTATCTGGCCACTGGTGGATGACTCTGTGAGAGCATAGAGCAACTAAACTACCCAGTCAAGTACAATGATTTGTTGATTAGCACGTTTACAATGAGAGAGTTTTATTACTTAATATAATGTCAAATCAGGCGCTAGGTTCAGGCTGCTCCCAGCTTTGTAAGAGATTCATGATAATGTGTTTGCATCATGGAATGGAATGGAAACAGACCTTTGTTTGACACAAAAAGTTGATTTTAATTTGGATGTCTTGTGAAGCCTACAGGCGTAAAAAACGGAATGGAACCATGCTGAAGAAGGTCAAAAAAAGTATAAATGAAAAGTAGTACTGTGGAAGTTAAAAGTAGTGATCAATTTATCCATTGCAAAAACATAGTTATGAACTGAGTTAAGTCTGACATAGCATAAATAGTGAGGTTTGGTGTGGTGCTATTTATTTCAGAAGAAGGTTTTAATGCAGTGCAACATTATCACCAACACCTGTGATCCACATTTTAAATTGTTTTTAAAAGCTTTAGTTAGCTAAAGAAGAAAAGAAAAGCTCGAAAATATATAGGATAGACATCTCAACTGGGTAGTTTTTGAGCCAGAGGTTTTCATATTGCAAATTATAGACTTCATATAAGTCATATATACAGTATATATACATATCACTTTATATTTGCAGGGTGTGATTCAGGGTATGATTCAGAACTGACAGACTTGTTAATGGGGAAGTGCTATTTTCAGGGCTGGGTTCTCTCCATCTCCTTGCTGCACTGTCAATTTAAAACAGTATGTTTATTAATAGTTGTTTCCAGTGACTGCTGAAGGCAGAGCTTAAAAGAGTGATGGCTGTGCAGAAAGTGCAATTAAAATAGTCAATTCTCAGAAGAGATCAACCACAGAGACTGGCACTTTCTGTTTTTACGTCATGATGTTCAATTCTCAGAGTCAATCTCAGCCATAATCAGATCTGTATTTTTACATCTATCTATATATTTTAATCTCTTTCTCTGTGTAGCTATAGCTATATGTTATACATTTACACAAGGTACAGTATAGATGTACTATATATATATATATATATATATATATATATATATATATATATAGTACATCTATACTGTACCTTGTGTAAATGTATAACATATAGCTATAGCTACACAGAGAAAGAGATTAAAATATATAGATAGATGTTGTAAAAATACATATATATATATATATATAGTACATCTATACTGTACCTTGTGTAAATGTATAACTCAGGTACCTTTAACATTTATCCATGTGGTGATGTAGATGCACATTCGTGATATACCGTATACTATATGTGTGGTAACGATGAAGAGCAAAGCCAAGCCCTGGTGCCTCTGATTGCAACAGTATTTTGTGTTTGTGTGTCAGTATACCTTGTGTTTCTGACTGGGATAAGCCATAGCACAAGCTACAGGGGGAGGGGCTGTTCTGGCGGAGAGAAAAAGAGCAACAGAGGGGGTTGGGTGGGTGGGTGGGGGAGACAGCTGCCTCCTAACTGCAGTGAATTAATAATAAACAACACAGCATAAGGTGTAAGAGTTTAGTTTTATTTATTTAAAAAGACTTATTATTTATGACTCTATTATTTTTACTCTGTGAATCACATCAGGACAACACAGTGGGCATTGGTCATTATGGATGTCTGCCCATAATGTATTGCCCTAGTCTGATCAATCAGATCCTGCAGTCTGTGGTGGTGGCATCGTCATCTGTTTATAGACAGCAAAGAAACTTCCAGGGATTATTATTAGTGAATAAGCAAAGGAGAATCAGCAAGACATAGGACTGAAGTGCGTTTGAACAGGACACGGCTGATGCTGTCCATGTGGCTGTGAATAATGCCAAGACCTGAAGATCAGCTGGAGTTCAGCACAGAACCGACATCTGAGAATGTTTCACAGTTGCCATCAACTTCCAGCCAGCAGTTCCCCGTTAGTTACTCAGGCTGATGGAGCTTTTATGGCTTAGGAAGGAGAAAGGTCTGTGAGCTACTGGAACGGCCCAGCTCCGTGGTGCTGCTGTCGGGAAACCGGAAAATACAGATCACTGTCGACCTCACTGAGTTGCTCTTCTCTCAGTCAGACAGAGACTCAGTCAGTGGAAGTGGCCACAGCAGATTAGTGAATACTAGACTCCAAGGTTTCAGAGTTCAGTTTAGCTGTTTAAAAATGTGTTTATGATTAATGAATTCGAATTCCACCTGTACATGTATGTCTATTAATACATGCGTTTGTATGTGTGACACTATTTATTGGTACTGGTCGTACAGGGTTAAAACATGATTGTTTTGAGGTTTTCTATAGGTTTTTAGATATCGATGCGTAGACATACAAGTGTTCAGATACATATGCGTAAACATACAGGTATTCAATTGTTTTTATAAACAGTTTTTTTTAAGAAAATATATGCTACTCTTTCCCAACCCTTTTGTTTTTTTGTGATCTCCATATATGTCACCGCGCACCTAGTGATGGATGCAGATAGGAAACCCATTATATTTTTGTAAGAGTAGATTCAAGAAATGACACAAAAACTGACAGAACATGTTCATTATTAGAGCGTATACATCATTAAAAGGTGCTTATAGAAGATGCTGGATATCCAATTATATGCAGCCAATGCTGCACTTGCCTGCTGGTGAACTGTGGCTGACTTGTCAGGGCTGAGAAAACTGCCGACCACTGTGCCAATAAAATGTCCACTCTTGCTGTGAAAAGTCTGGTGAACTCAGATTGGACTTTCTCATTTTACCGATTGGCTTTTTCGATTGCTTCCACCCCTCTGGCTTTGGCACACCATGTCTGCTTTCCTTTCAGGCAGGTTTTTTCTTGTGGCTACATGAAATGGCCTTATCTCTTGTGCCTTCTGGGGACTTTCATAGTTTAATCATTCACAGCATTCACAGCAAAGAGAATTTATTCCAACTGAGGCAGATATATCTATGAGCAAAAGGATGTTTTTTTTTCTTCTCATATACATACCTGTTACGTGGGAATATTTTTTTTTTCCTGAGCTGATACAAAGGTGCGGCATAACTGAACAAATGCTGTGTGTTCTTTTGTATTGTAAATGTATTCTTCAGTAAATGCCTCTGAAAGAACAGGAGCTAACAGCAGGAACTCTCTCTCTCTCTTTTTCTTTCAAAAATTAGAATAAAAATGAAAGATAATGAATTGAGCCCAAATGTGCCTCTCTTGTACAGCACATGTGCGGAATATCTTGCACACTAAATGCATCACCAAATCAAAGGCTCACAGACCGGAGAGTGTTCCTTTCGGTATCCAGCTGAAGGACAAAAGTGTGCTCAGGACTAAAGGGTGTCTTTGAAGTGACCATTGCAAGCATGCTAATACAAGCAGTGAGCTGTCAGATTTATTTCCATGTCACGTCATAGCTCAAAGTTCCATTGAATTGCATGTGACCTCCCAATGTTCAGCGGTCCCATATTTCTTTCTTTATAATGACCGCTGCAAAAAAGTAATGACCACTTCCACTGTGAGCGGCTTTTGTGCTTCTGATTCACATATTTCATATTATTCCGCAAGCAGTCTGTTCACTGCTCGTAACGGAAGTCTGCAAACAATACGTTGCTATGAAACTATTTACTGAAACTTAAACTTCAAAGTTCTATGCGTGAAGAACTACTTTTTCTCAGTGGAAGACATGATACACTGCCCGTCGGGGTCCTGCTGGGATTTATTTTCCGCTACTGACCAGTGGACTACATTATCCCTTACCTAGTCATCTGCCCAGATCATAGAGATAGAGACCAATGGGGACGTGGAGGGGCCGTGCTTCAGAAGTCTCTGAAGCAAGTGACAGCTTTCCAATTCCGGCCCTAATTTACTAGATACACACTGTTTGTTATTACGTGCAACTAAAAAAAGGCATTGTGTAAAGCTATTTTGATTACTAGTGCACATTTATTTGGTAATTTCATATCGGAGTAAGGCATTCTGTCTCTTCCTTCTTTGAACTGTAACCTGCATCTTGGTTTTCAATGTCTGGCAGGCACATCTAATCTCATCTCTACCCAGTTTGACAGACTGACCACTCAGTTTCTAAATTGACCGATCATTTGACTCACCAAAATAAAGAAATTAGGCAACCCATCCCTACTAACTTCTTCACTTACATTTCCACTATATTCTACATATAGCTCAAAGGCTCGAACCCCACGGCGCACCCACAAATGAATATGCTATTTCACCTGTCCCTCAAAAGCTTCCTTCTACTTCAATTCACCTCGACTCCCCCCTTTGATGTCGTGCCATTTGCAGTCTGTCATTACGTTGCACGCGTAACGCACAGCTCATTGCCATTTCCAATTAGGGCTCACCGTGTCCACTGAAGGGTGCAACGACACAGATGGCATCTTTAACCATACCTTGACTAATCTTAATCTTGTTTTAAAGGAGACATCTTAAACTGTTTCCCCACAAGTTGACACGGTTCCTTGGGGTCTAAATGAAATGTCTGTGACATGCTCTGGTCAAAATACCACAAGGATCAAGCACCACAGCATCCTTCTCACCGTGTCTAAAACAGCCCCTGTTCAGAGCAGCTGGTTTGAGTGCCTGTTCCCTTAAATGATAATGAGCCACTGCTCATCCCACCCCCCTCTACCGCGGGTGACGACACGTGTACGCCTTCCATGCGCCTGCCAAGTTGGTTGATGTCTTTGGAATCCGCTGATGTCTGTGGGAATTAAAAAAAAAAAAAAAAACGTAATTGTGGTGTTGTGTGGTTAAGCATGATGGTTAAGTCAGGGATAACGGATGACGAGCTGTCCCGATATGAAAATATTGGTGTAGACAAGGTGTAGACAAACTCAGTTTTGCATTGCAAACTCGCAGATATATGGAGGACTTCCAGTTGAACTGGTGGCCACGTTGTCTGGTATGTCTATTCCACTTCTTGCGCTCCACATGTTGTCATTCGTAGATTCGTCATTATGGACAGTAGGCCTACCTGTGTGTCTGTGAAGTGGGACGAGATATTGAAAACCTCACCAAAACATCCAGAAACATCCCCAGTCAATGTAAAATGCATCCTAAACAACACAAAACATACTGGCCATAAATATTTATGGTACAATGAAGTCCTGCTACAGGATACAAAACGATATGTCTTGTAGCCTAACATTAATTTCAGGTGGGCGCCTTGTTTACTCAGCTACTTGTCAGCTACTTAACACCTGTTCCATTCCAACAACTGGTGATAGTCACAACTTAACACAGGCAGATCCGGCTAAATGCAAGCCTCAAAAACAAATGATTGCCCTACATAGCAAAGCCCAGGTGTTATGACGAGTACACAAGCATGACCGCCACAAAGGATACTGCTTTTGTTTTTTTGCTACAAAGGGCGCATAGTGGTCGTTCCAAACGCACATACCAAACACAATGATGCTCACTTGACACTGGCACAGCTCTCCCAGTTTCAGGAATGAGGTGTTTTCACTGCAGAGTTCTAATTGACAGAGATACATTCCGCTTGTTGTTATCATATTTTGTCATTTTAGCTTTAAACCGCTACAAAATCACAGTTACTTATGATGTTTTTGCATTTGTAGATAGCCGACAGCAGACATAGCAATAGCTGAGGCACAACACAATAGGCCAGAGACCGGTAGGATGGCCTATGTAAAATCCCATCTATGTCCCCAGCACCCCCAGCTGACGTCCATGTTTACGTACCCTTAACTTTGACCCAAAGTACAGCTTGTAACTTATTATATTTACACAATTAACAATTTTTCAAATGCAACACCATTGAATTCCATCACATGGTTAGTGAATAGGGATGTTTTTGACAATGAAACTATATAGAATGTGGTGCAAGTCTTTCTGTTTGGAGCTAGATGCTAGAAGTAAACTAATACAGAACTTGTAGGCCTTGCATGTATGTAATGTGTGGTCAAATATAATTTTGACAAACAGTAAATTAATGCATTAAATTGGAAGCACTGCCTTTTTCAGAATACTACTGAAACTGCCAGCACATTTGTTGAATCTCTTTGAAAAGGGATCTTTTAAAAACGACCTAGAGATTGACAGCACATACAGATTTGCTTCATGCTTAATTCCCCAGGTTTCCTTTTACATGTGTAGGGACCTGCTGTGTGATCGGAAAATGTGTGCACTCAGATCAGGCACCTATCTGATGGCTGTGTGGATTTCGATCACCATAAATAGAGCCTTAAGCGCCCTCTAAACGCCGAGCGAGTGAGCGAGAGTGGCTCCTCTATGATCTAAGCCCCGCTGTGCCACCCAAGACCATTGCCAGATTGATTGCCAATGGCAAAGCCTTGTTTACATAATGTAGATATTGACAGTTGCATCCAGACCGCTTAACATGTATCCCCAGCGCGTCCTCAGACGACGGAGGGGGGAGGGGGGGGAGACCACACCTGTGTCCTTCCACATGCATCTTTATAATGTGGTTATAAACTTAGTGCAATTAAATGCCCGTTTCCAAGCATGATAAGTATCAGTGAGATGAACGGTAGCAAATAAACTGTTCAACGAAAGCCTTTTTTTTTTGTCTGTTCATGAACAACCATGAGCAAAAGAAGCCAATCGCATTCCTGTCTTCCCCCCTCGGTGACTTTCTCTAGCTTCCTCTCCGTGCCTATACAGTTGAACTGTGACTTCTGCTGCAGATCCTCTCTGAGTTGAAACACGAGCTGAGAAATATTAATCACCATATTAATATTGCAGGGATGTGAAGTGCTCACGGATTTACAAGTGTGTGTTAATTGGAGACATTAATTATGTGTGAACTCTGAACCATCAAAGGAAAGGCATGAGCTTTTACTCTTTTTTTTCTTCAAAAATCGTTAATGTCACCACGTCCTCTGACCCTGACTTAATGTGAGATGATGGACAGAGAGCAAGTGTGCCAGAGCCTTTGCCCAACACTAATGAGCATAATTAAGCAGGTGGCAATCTCCCCTGCCAATACCTCACCCACAGTGGTCACAGAGTCGTGTAAAAACACTTTTAATAATAAATGTCCATCATGATCATAAATAATTCACAAAGCGTCCCTGAATAATTGCCAATGTTTTTCAGATATTTCTCTCTTGCGCTTGGCTGAACTCAAGAAAATGTAGCTTCGGTGACAACCCCGCAAACAACGCGCTAAAATGATTAGAGTTCGTCTGACTTAACAGACTTAGAATTTGATTGCTATGATTTTCTCATTTGACAGTGATGATAATCATTGTGACAGGCAAGGTAAGCACATTTAGAGGGATTTAGGTTGCATATTCAAATACAAAATATTCCCAATTCCTTCGAAATCTTATCCGTAAATGGATGGCTGCTCTGTGTGTGCGGATGAGATCAGTATTTTCACCCTTAGTGTCATCACACCCTCAAAGAAAACGCCGTCGCATTATATAATGCACTGAAAGGCCGAGATCAATAATGTTTCAAATAGTCACATGCATCCGAATGAGTGGGTGGAACCAGAGGCACTGAATGGGCGTCCCTTGATGATTTTAATCAAGATTTAGTCGATCAACTAGATATGTTCACTGCTGATAACCAAACTGCAGATTCAGGATGGAAACTATAAAATGTCAGACAAATCTAACCCTTCTGATATGCAGTTCAAGAGAACTGAGGTAAAGTGTATAGTGAGGTAGTCAGTCTGGCACTCGGATAGGACACAGCTGTCCTCTTCACTATAGTACAGGCCCTATGGGGGAGTACAGGAATGTTTAAGTACAGCCTGAAGTCTTTGCCAGAGAAGAGGAGCAGTTAGCACCACCATTTGGAATATAGTGCTTGTCTTACATTGACAGCTTTATTGTTTTTTATTATCCTCAAGTTTTGTGATGAAGGGCACATTCCATACTGCTATTTAAAGCCTTGGAGCCTCGACTTGCTCTCTGCGGGTTGTTAATGCTCAGGCTTTTTAAATTAAATCTGACTGTGTTAGGCATTTTGCTCATTCACAAGAGGGCAGCATAGCAGTTCATGTTCCTGGTCATTACATTTTGTTATTCAGGATTTACCCCTGAACTTAATCCCTGGTATATAAAACATTCCACAACATGCTCAGACAAACATAATAATCACCCAACCGTTTTCTTCAGACAACCCACTGAAAAACTCATTAACATGATAAATTGCATTTATAGCAGTAAGTTGCATGACCACTGTGTAAAATTGTGTAGTTATTAATATGCTAACATTCATCATGCAATTATTCATCTTTTGTTGCTGGATATAATAATGCCCTTAAAGAGCTGCTTAAGAAATTGAAGCTATACATTTCCATCTCTATTTTCCAATCTGTGACTTCCCAGCAGAGGAGATCATTTCCACATGATCATGTCCTGAGTCTTCCACTCTCGCTGCGGATTATCTGTTGCTTTTCTATCAGCCTCAGTAGAAACATTTATATCACCGCATGGCCATTTTCGAAAATTCCAGATTATCATGGATCATTTGAGATAGGTGACAGCACAAAAGGGTCAGCAGCAGCTATTTGCCATCATGACATGAATTGCAAAGCAAGGATAATGAAGAATCAAAGTCAGACTGCTGAAATTTATGAGAGTCATCCCATTAGCGGCCTCCCCTCCCTCTCAGCACAGGATCCTGTCCACAGGGACATCATTAATTTACATTTGCCACCACTTCTGCTGACATAAGCAGACTGCTCATTTTCTTTTAGGAAGCAGGGAAATCACACACACACATTTAAACTCTATCCAGCATGTCATTGCGACAACACATCACTTCTACCCCACCCAAAACACTTAAAAGGTACATAGTCAACATCCTAGAAACCCGCAGAAGCAATCACACAGAAGGTTGCCTCTGCTGTCATGAAGCATCTTTGGATGGATCTTTGTTTCACTGACACAGTGTCTGCAGTTATTTGTGCAGTACAGACACAGATAAGTGTTGCAATCCAAATGCATCTAGGGTAACCTACAGAGGCCCTGGCTGGCTACTGTTGGCATGCAAGACCGTTAGATACCTTAGACAGAAGTGTGTGACCAACAAATCAATACCTGGAGCGTCCTGGGCTTTTGCCAGCTTCGAGTTCCTCTGCTCTCAGTGATCACAGACCTAGAACCCAGCTCGGGTCCCGAAACAATGGCCTGATTGGGAAGGCAAATCTGAAAATCTGGTCCACCGGCAGACGGCAAGCTTGACTGTGGTTTGCTTAATATAGCCCTGGACCTTTTCCAGCTACCACAAAGACACTGAGGTCAGCTTCTCATCCTTAATTATGGGTTACTGTGACAGAGGTCAGCAGGGCTAATCACTAGAACAAATGGACCTGCTGAAGCCCTGGCGAACATGCTGCAGCCCATATGGGGTGGGAATTTTCTTTAAACACTCGTAAGTGCTGATCTTTGCAAAAGTTTAGCCGTTTAGTTTCTACCTCTTTGCAAGAGTGGCATTTCCACTTCCGCGCAGACAAAAAAACCCCACAGAGGTTGCCTGTAAATGCATGAATTTGTCTGAAGCTATATTCATTTGTTAGCAGTGTACCGGGAAACCAGTGACCACCCGGTAGCAGCTCATTAACGTCAACATTCAAAGTGATCAGATTTTCCTTTTTCTGTCCTTTTCTTTCCTTTATGACTTTTTGAAAGTGTGTCGGTAATCTGGCACCAGCTGAAAGCCTCCTGATTCTTGTGTGCATTTGCATCAGACGGCCGTGGTAATGTCAGCGGCCAGCTGAGTGGAGCATGAGCCCTATATGAGATCTGCACCGCTCTGGGAGCAGCAGGTAGAGCACCGGAGCGACTGGCATGTACAGTATGTTTGAAGCGAGGGATGGATAGTCTCATTCATTTTCAGGATATGAGACAAACATTACTGGCCATTTCCCACTGTGCCACTTTGTGTTGAAACTTGGAAAGGTCAGCAGTGAGTGATGACGACGCGGCGAAATGCTCCGTGTTTTGCCGCAAGAGGTTATTGCCAGTCTCTCGAAATAGTGTCTGAACTTCTTAGACAGTGTCTCAGTTTTGCCTGGGAAAGCAAATCACAGCGCTGCTCACAATGAATACATTATAATGTATTATAAATGACTTACACACTGTGATTTCTGTACATGAATTAATCATGCGAGTATGAGGCACCGTTTCAAACTTGTTTAATCAGTTTCTGGGCCTCGTTCAAGTGCAACACTTATGAACACTTCAAGGGATTAAAGGCGCAAAATTACAAAATTTCAGGTCACTCCCACCTCAGAGGTAGTTGGGAAATGGGGTACAGGAGTGTAGTCTAAAACTGCAGTGGCGTAGTTTTCAGTGGCTTAGTTTCCCACTTTCAGTGCAAGCTAAATGTAATGGAGCAAAAGATAAAATAGTATCCCTTGTTAAGGATCATAGTTTTTGGTGGTGGATTTGGTATGTGAGATAATGCATCAGGTAAGAAGAAGATAACCCCAAACCTGAAATGACTGAGTGAGAGATAGAGAGGGGATGAAGGAGAGGCAGAAAGACAGAGAGGGAAAGAGGGTGAGGAAGATGAAGAGAAGATAAGTGAGATAGCCAGAGCAAAAATAAGAAGCCAGAGAGAACGTTCTAAAATGTCTGGTTTTGTCACCCTAAGACAATACTCTTTTACAAACAACCCTTTGATTGGTCATCTGGAGATGCTGCAACAGAGGTGTCAAGGAGGCTCATTTACAGAGAATTAAAGTGGGACTAGACAGATTACATAGTAACCTGCTGGTATCTCATAGTGCAATGAAACTATGACCAGACTGCTGCCCACATCAGAAGGATCAATCTAAGACGAGGGGGGGGGGTGACCGCCTCGGTCCCTCACATCATCTTTGAGCATTTATCTGCACAAACACATATTCACACTCTTAAACCTTTCTGGCATTGTGGTCTATAATCAGGTCTCAAAAGCACTCAAAGTCAAAGCTCTTTCAGTGAGCCACTCTGGCATCAGCCTTGATGACAGAGGACACTGACATGTCTGTCATTGCCATGAGAGGCTCCACCTTGCTCTTGCACGCAGCATATTTCAGCGTTGACTAGCCAGTACACTGATATGCTGCCATGCCTTTTATACAATGGAAGATAGGCTGCAATATACTGGTTGACTTTGTTGCACTGGTGGCTGGACGGTCTAGTTTACCTTACTCGCTTTACACTGATGAATGGAAACTAATGACTCTTCTCTTAGCGGCTGAGGAGCTCTTGTGGGGGACGCTTCTGTCAGTGTGGGCTTAGGAGCACAAGAGGGGCAGAGCGTCTCCTTGAGAGCCACAGAGACTCTGAACAGGTGGCTGAGGGGATGCGTGTCCTCTCACCTTTCCTCTTCACCCTCTGGTCTGTCCTCTCACCTTTCCTCTTCACCCTCTAGTCTGCACTCTCACCTTTCCTCTTCACCCTCTGGTCTGTCCTCTCACCTTTCCTCTTCACCCTCTGGACTGAACTCTCACCTTTCCTCTTCACCTTGTATACCTCAAACTTCTAATACCACTCGGAGTCATATCATCTGCAGAACATTTTAGATGATTTCGCAGTTGTGGGCTGTGTCAGTGGTGGACAGGAGACTAAGAACGGGGAACTGGTGGACTGCTTTGTGGCTCGGTATGGGAACGACCGCCTTCTCTTAAATGTGACAGGCAAAGCAGATGGTTGTGGAGTTTAAAAGGACCAAGACTAAGCTGAACACCATTTCCATCCTGGGAAAAGATGTGGAGATGATGGAAGGCTACAGATACCTGGGTGTTCACCTGGACAACAAACTGGACTGGAAATGTAACAGTGAGGCCGTCAGGAAAGGACAGAGTAGACTCGTAGGAAACATAAGTCATTAGGTGTGTGCAGCAAGATGTTGCCTATCTTCTACCAGTCTATTGTGGCAAGTGCAATTTTCTGTTTCTTTGCAGCATTAGAGCCAGTGACTCTGCAAAACTGAACAAACTGATAAAGAAGGCTGGTTCTGTGCTCTGGAGCCCCTAGAGTTGGTTGTGCAGAGAAAGATATTGCAAAAGCTGCCCACCATAATGGACACCACTGCATACCTCCTAAACAACAAACAAAGGCTCCTCTGCAGTAAGGAGTTACAGGAGGCCCATGACAATCGCCAGCTAAAATCACCTCCCTTGGTGCCGGGAGAGGAGATTCCTCCTCAGAGTGGCAATGCACACAATGCATTCAATTGTACTTATTTCATTTAATTTGCACATTCATAGCAATATCTCGCCTTAAAGTTAAATTCTATTTTTATTCTATTTATTTGATCTAGTATAATAGTAGTTTATAGTAATAGTAATAGTAGTAGTGTTTGTATGTATGTATAAATATATACAGTATATGATATATTATATATATAATATATCATATTTTTTGTTAATCTGTGTTCTGTCTTTTTACCTATCTCATTGTGCGTTTTTTTTGTAAGTATGTGAATTGCTACTGCAATGAAATTTGCCTCTGGGGATAAATTAAGTACTCTCTCCCTCTCTCTATCTTTCTATCCATCTATCTGATGAGGTTCACCTGTCTGGGCTCACTACCAACCGCGCTGACAGAGTAGAGCGCAGGTCTGCAGCTGCCAAGGCTGCAGCTGCGTTGGCAAGGGCTCGTCCTTGTTTGGTGTAACCGCACCGTTTCCAGCCCAGCCAGGCTCCCACTCTACTCCCCCACTGTCCCTCTCAGTGCTTTAATGTGGACTCTCAAGACTCAGGCTGAGCAGAACAAGAGTGGAAGCCTTTTGAAAATAAAATGACGGGGTGGGAGTGGGAGTCGGAGTGGGGGCCATTTAATGACTTTCACCGGTTCCCCCCTCACACAATCAAACATTAACGGAGCAGCAGTTTGCTCCCCCCGCGAGAGATTAGCCTTAACGACAGAGCGGATGCCACTGTGGCCACACACTGCTGCGGGAGCCTCAAGTCGACACGTGCCAATGCCATGCTACAAGCCTCGGTAGAGGGATCAGGGAAACAAGCCCAACCTGCTGTGTGATGTCTATGGGGCTTGAAGGTGTGGCAGGGACCCAGCGGAGGCTGTTCTGTGGACAGAGGCTTCTGTAGGGACACTTGTGATATTGGTGTGGTATTAAACTGCTGCACACTGTACAGATGCAGGGAGATGGTGATGAGGATGATGGCAGTGATGCTGCTGTGACTACTAATCCTCATAAGGGAGATGATATTTTGTGAATAAAACCCCCACATTTTTGCCAAAAGCATTGTTTAATACGTCTTTACATTTAGAAAGTATGTACAATTTGATAGGGCTAATCACAGATCATAGAACTCACAACATTTATTTGTATCCTCAGCACATTTTATTTATGCAAGAAAGTACTAGTGAGAAGACGAGAAAGTACTGGAAATAAGACATTTTATAAATATTGTATATAAATATGTATGCAGGTGGCAAGGCAAAATATGTGTTTCATTGAATGAATGGAATTATGTTATTTAAAAGAAAAAACACAATGTTTTAGCAATTTCAAACCATTTTGGTATGGAAAACGGCAACAAAGAGTATCAAAATCAACAGCCAAGTATCAAAAGGAGGGAACTCTGAAAGTCATTTAGGAATCATTTAGGTTATTATGCAGAAATGTTAATGTGTGTCTATTAAGAGTGTCTATATGGTGGATAGCCTTTTCCTTCTAATAAGCTATGGATCAGTGATATAGTACATGTGCAGGCTGCTAGCTGAACATTTTTAGAAATATCTGAATCATTTTCACATATTCTATCAGTGGTTAAAATATAGCAACATATAAACACAAACAGTCTACCATGTGTGGATGAGGGACATCCTTTACTCTGAATGTCACTCCCAGCATTCTGCAGGTGAAGTGCAGGTAAGACATACTCAATCTTCATTCAATATAATCAAGATATCATAAGGAGGCTGGCAGCCTCAATCTTGATCAGTGGTCATTTTGATGTTAGAATAGAATAAATAATGTTCAGAGCCTGAGAGGAAAATATGACAAACTTGAAAGCGATGATGCCAGAGGCATTGTCTGTTAGTGAAACTTGTTTTCTTTAGTCTGATGGAAGTTTGATTATTCGTGACATCAGGATTTTACCAATCCAAACCATACTGAAAAAGCATCAGACAGGCCTGTATATTGGGCATCAGGGAAAGAAAGCAATGTCGGGGAGAGGCCATTGTTAAACGTTGTCTGTGTAATCTGCTTGAATCAATTATTCCTAATAAATCCGAATTTACAAAAAAGAAATATGTCAGTCTAGCAGTGCTTCATTACATGTGACATTTCAGATGCCAGAGGCTCTGTCACACCATTCAGGCTACTGTCTGTTCCCGGAGCTGAGGCAATCTGTTTTATTCAATAATTATGCCGCGCCTTGTCCTATTCTTACCATTCAGCCATTTGCTGCTCCACTTAGCTTGACAGCAACAGATGTGAAATGTTCAGCTCTTCTCGTTGTAAACAACAGCAGATAACAATTGGGGTGCACTGTCAGATTTGGAAGTGGGGTATTTGTTTAGAAACAAATTTATACAAAATCACCTCTGCACTTCATCAGCGATGCTGGCGTGCAGCACCAGAGGGCAGAGGGTTCCCTGCTTGGCTAGCATGGAATCCAGAGAGAAGGGAGGATGTTGCATGAGGGAAGTTTGATGCATGTTGTTTTCTGGCAGTTTTGTTCATATGTGGATGCCTGATCAACTTTCAGACGAAGTGTTTGGTGGAAATTGTAATGGAATGATACATTTGCATAAGATATCAAGTCATCACCAAAATATGTACTGGCTCTTGCCTGGCATTGCCTTCCACTAATTCTGTCATGTAGTACAATGGTTGATTGGATCAGCATTCATTCACAATGTTCTTTTCCTAATAGAACTTAAAGGTAGGGTAGGGAATTTATTTTAGAAACATTATTTGTTATATTTCTTGAAATTCTGTTTAAAAATCCTGACAGTCAACTGTAAATCAAATTTAAAAATCGGCCAACGGTGGCAGTCGCATGGCTGTAAAAAGGCCTAGATGAAATGATTGGATGACCACCCTTCCTGTCTCCCTACCTATCTGCACACACTCCGCCTGTGCACTCATTGTATGTCACCTGAGTCTTCCGCAAGGCTAGGCAGACATATTGGTACAGCTAGAGTTCTAGTCACACAACAATGACAGAGAAAGCTTCCAGTTCCACCTATAACTCCAACAGCTTGTACTGCTAAACAAAGCAAGAAAAGAAAGACAGAAGTACAGACAGAAGCACAGGGGCTGTGTACCAGAAAGGTGTCCATGCAAACTCTATAACACAAACTTCTAGAAGCACAATCCAATACGTAGGTTACATGAGTTGCACATGCACAAACACCCAACATGCCTCTTCCTCTCAGTCTGACTGACCAGTCAACCAACCACTCAGCAGCAGAGGTCCTTGGGCAGCAAAGGAGAGAAGGACATAAGGGCCCAGAGGCCAAGCTTGACAGTTCAGTAATTGCACCCACTGTAGGGACAGGAAGCCAGGCGGTTGTTGGTTTGTAGTTGGTGGTGTGGCAGTTAGCATAACAACCTAACCCTTAAACCCAACACAGCCCCAGCAGGTCTGGAGATAACGATGGCAACAACTGAGGGGGTTGAAGGGCCTGAAAAGTGATGTCAGGATTATTGGACAGGAAAGTATCTGATTTGTTTTGGGGGGAACTTTTTTTTTTTAGTAGCTAGCTACTTATGTAGGTTATGTATTAGCCCAACGTGCGAGACAGCCAGAAGTGGCCAAATCATCAGAAAAATACCAAGCTGGAAGGCTTAAGCTTCTCTGAACTTTATGGGCAGAAAAATGCAGAGAGTAGTAAATATTCCGGAAAATACGATTAATCTGACTCCATGAAATTATTAAATGACCTCCAATATTACCAAGCAGTAGATATGTTAGTGGCACAGTAATGGTGAGTGTAAACCAAATGGATAAATAATAACAACAACAAAATTAACAAGTTGGATGCCAATTAAACCAAATACACTTGAGTGACCAAATAAACCTGATAAACCATGAATGCATCAAATATAGAGAAATTAAACCCAACCAGAATGAGTGAATAAGATAAAGACATGGGATGGGGAGAGATGGGGAAATGAAGATAGAGAAAGAGGAGGAGGCCCAAGAGAGTTAGAGAGAGAGAGAGCGAGTCAGAGAGAGGATAGAGTGAATTAGAGGGAAAGAGTTAGAGAGATATAGTTAGAGTTAGTTGAATAACTCTCCATTTCCATACCATACATTTCCATACATTTCCACCAACCAATTATTGTCCTTTGTGTGCTTGTTGCCCTTTGGCTCAAGAAACCCTTTAATTGGCTGTTTGCAGCTGAATATGGAGAACTAAAGTGAAAATTCCACTCGTATAATACAACTATGGCAGGTACAATGAAACCATGAACCGATTGCTGCCCACATCACAAGGATCAATCAAGACCAAACATGATTATACATTTACAGTATATACATTTGCACATAACTTGGAAATCACAAACATCCTTAGGTTCTCTTTGTGTCAGTGGGAGAGATTGTAGCAAACAACCAGGTGTTAGGAATGCAGGATATGGTAATCCGTTAATATGTGGCTAGGCCATGCTAATATGTCTGATAGCACTCAGTGCATTGGGTTGCTGTGAATACACACAATGGAGGTCTTTTGGTGTGAGAAGATCAGGGAGAGGTCCTCTGATAGGATGTCATGTGCTCTTCTGGCCAGAATCTGCAAGTCTGGGAGTCCATTGCGTAGATTTGATCATTTTTAGAGTGTTTTCTGCCTTATAAACGCTAATGCTAGTAGGCTTTGTAGCTATGTTTACACATAATGTTTCCTTGTATGTAATCTATCTGTGTATATGTGTGCCAGTGTTTGCATTGTAGTGTCATTTGAGGGTATGTGTCTTCCGCTAGTCCACGTTGGCTTTGAACGGGATGTTTTACAAATGTGGTGTATGTGTGTGGTGTAGCTTATATGTGTGTTTTTATAGTTGTGAGAATGAAACATGTGAACGAGACATGAGGTAGTTGGATACAGTAAGCGATGACAGCGATCCTCAGCGCTCTCTCTCTCTGACTCGTCCCCCAGCAGTAGTCAGGCAGTGTGCGTTCATGTGTTTTGGAGGAGTGGCTTTGGAGGGGTCTGAAGGAAAGGGCTGGGATCTTACTCTTGCTGATTTCTCCAGCATTACCTACCCTTCCTTTAAACCAGCCTCTCAACTCACTGACAGGGAAGGCGTAAAAATCTCAGACAATACTTCCTTCCTGTATCACACTAGAACTCAGCAGATACACAATCTGTCAGGACCAGGTTACAGTATGTTAAATCTCCCCTCCTGCTCACCAAACTGCTGAGTCTGATACAATACTGGTTGAAGTCACTGACAACTGCTCCGGTTTGTGAAAGATCAATGTAGGAGCCCAAGAGATGCATAGCATTTACACAACATTAACGTGACCGAATGGTTCAGTGTTTGACACCTTTGCCTAACATATGCAAAACCCTGCCACCATGAATGAGAGTTTTTCATGCGGTAAAGGTCTGACTCCGCTTCACTGTGTACTCTTCATGTACCTCTTTTTTTTGTCCTCCATCTATTTTGTTTTCCCTTCTCGCGTGTGGCCTGTTTGCCTCGAGAACTAGTGCATCCCAACTGCTTTCCATGTATGGTTTTAACAAGGTAGAGATCAGCCTTGCCCTATTTCCCAAAGGTAAAGCAGGTGTTGCTAATTGTCAGTTTTCTACTCAGTGAAAACACACAATCCCACTCATATTGCAGGAGACAGACTGAGCAAATGGACCTGGCTCCACAGTAACAGCCACTTCATCATATCAATATTGCCTCTCTCAGAGCTATTTCCTTTCATTTTTTTGCAGTTCGTGTTCCACTTTCTAGTTATTGTTAATATTCATTTTAAGGCACTCAAATATTAGCACAGTTGTGCACCAGAGTAGCAAACATGCTTACAAACTGAATACATGTACTAAGAGGCACCTTTTCTTTGCTTTTACCAAGAAGAGTGATGACACAGCCTTTACTTAGAATTCAGTTGTGATGTCCACCGTGGGCTACTTGAGCTACTTCAGGTATGAAGGAGATATAAATTATTGTTTCTAATGGTGGAGTAAAAATGGCAAAATGCAAGTAGTTCATTTCAAGGAAAACTTGAAATGCTTAAAATAGTACAGTTACTCAGTAAACCAATAGGGGCAGTTGTCATTTGGTTCTCCTGTCCTAGTTGCAATGTATGCTGTTTTTGTGTTAATAAGTAACTAAAGAAAAAGAAATTAATGAATGAGAAATATTAATTACCATTACAATGATATCAATCACAACATATGACAGTTTTGTTCCATCACATTCTCAAAACTGGATCAGATTATTTCAATCTCTGCACACCTCTGTGAAAACAACACAGCCGTTGCACTGGAGCATTGGGGAAAGATGACATGATGATGCATGCTCCACAATCTGTCATTCTTTATTGGACTCCATGAACAAAACTGGGCATTTTCTTAGGCGCCGTTAGAAAGATTTGAGGGAAAGTCAACAATGTCATGGCAATATGGGGTCTTCATAAAACTGTGTTCTATTTGCTCATCCACAGCTGTCACATGCTGCACTGTGTGGATTTTTCCCATCTTCTGCTCAGTAATAGATAAATTGCATTTAGGCAATTTGGGGTGACAGTTGTTTTTTTTTCCCCCGTGTTGCCATGGCGGAGCCCCCCCTTCGCCCGCTGTTTGAGGACTGTAATTGGACAAGCCGCTTCTTAATATGCGACTCGACGTCAGGGAAGCATATGTTTTCCTCTGACACATTACTTGTAAAGTTATACAGCTATATTTAGGCTAATTGAAAGGCAGGAATAAAAGCTTCTCTTCAGTCATGCTGTAATTGAAAGCAGAAACTTTGAAGTCCCTCATTCTAAGTCTCTTTTCAGAATTGGGATGTGCATTATGGAATTTGAAAAAAATAAATCAATCTGCCGTTATGTCACGTAAACTCCAAATCTGATCAGCTCCCTGTGTGCAATATTTTTAGCCAAATATACGATTTGTTTTTCACACCCGTTTGCTGAAGACAAATTGCCTCTTCTAAGCGCACTCTTTGTTTGTTTGCCTTCGGGGTGCATCACCACCTGGGAACACAGTTCCAGGCCCTTCATTGTCACAATGCAAGCACTCGTGGATTTAGTGAAGGGTGTTTTTTTTTCAGCTGTTTGTTCTGTTGTTGGTTCTGCAGCCTATTTTCAAAGGGTGCCAGTCCTTGCTTTCTGTAATGGTCTGTATAATATATAAAGCATATTAACTTCCACATAGGTAACATGATTCTTGGAAATTCAAATCCTGCCTCTAATGAAGTTGATTTATCAAAAGGATGCTGCCTTTAAAGTGACAGCAAAGTCCCTCAAGTAGAACAAAATGATGGGGAGTGTGAAAGGGCGTCTATGGAAATGAAGCAGTGATATCAGGAAAAAAAAAAAGCCAACATTTCCCCATCCTTCCCTCTCTCCTGGGTCAGGGCTATAGAGTTAAAAACTGTGGCCTTGATTTGTCATGGTTACATGTCCCTGCTTTTTTCTCCAAGGAGATCATCTGCTGGAGTGAACTGTTCCTATTTATACCTACATTTCCATAACGCCATTCTTCGCTCAGTCTCTCTTATGCTCTTTCAAATATTTCAGGTAAACTCAGACCCACGTTTAAGCCTCAGTTATTTCACTTATTAGTAAGGCGGTTTATTATATATGACTTGTTACATTAACAGTATGTTTGCCATTTGGTAGTTTCTGTATCCATAGTGGCAGGCAGAATGCTCGATGTGTCTTCCACTAATCACTGAGAGGTCCACTGGCAGCCTGACCCATAAAGTGTGTCAAATTGAAGAAAGAATTCCAGCTGTTTGTTCTAATCATTTTGTTATGCCCAAACACAACAAGGTGACGGATGTCCTTGCCCGAGGTGCGCTGAAGTCAAACCTTGAGTTCATGCCGGTAAACAGCAGACTTAAATAACAAAATGCCTTATTTGTTGAAGCTCTGATTGTTTGAACATAAATGGCTATGCACTGTGGCCCACTTACACCCTGCAGTGCAAAACACCATCAGTGCCCTGCATCAATACATTGACTATGCAGTGAAAACATAACGTGAAGTCTGGCATGGGCCAGCATCACTGATTCATCTAGTAACATTTCAAAGTTCAGTTACATCTGAAAAGCTAAAGGTTGCTGTCGTCGACAATGTCCTCTTGCTAAGTATTGTAATCTGTAACTGTAGTGAGACCAAAGCATGAGATAGAATCTAAATGTGCAAGGAGAAATTAGTTTGACCTGGAGGTCCAAAAGCATACAGACACTTTCCCACTCAGCAAGATTGGAGCATCACTTCACAGGAGAAATCTGGATATCTGCACCACTCCAGACTTTATGGTGACAAAAGGCTTGAGGATGACACTTCATACGATTTCCAAGTAGAGGGTGCTACCAAATGGAGTAAAAAAAAGTACACCGATGAAGTTGCTCCATGCATGGCTGGATATAAAGACTTTTTAATCTGTAGAGGAGTGTCATGGGAATAGTGTCTCTGTGGCACTTCACACACAAATGTCTTTCTAGAGGGGGAAAAAAGCTCTTCCTTTTCCCGTTTGCCCTGAAACTTGAAACCACCACCTGGCTGTGATGTTTCTGTAATGTCACCTGCTTGTAACTCAAATTCTTAAACAACAGCTGGCTCTCATATTTTTGTAGCATGTGATCCAAAAGGCTAGTTTGCATACATTTCTATACAGCAAAAGGTACTGTATATATTTTATCAGCATGTCTCCATCCTGGGATTTAAACCATGGCCTTGACATCGCTGATCCCTTCCTCTACTCAGCGAACAAGAAGAACAGGAGGCGGTATCATTAAAAATGTAAAGATGCAAGGACCTTACAGGTTGCTTCATAATTTCATCATACCATCACATGCTATCCTAATGAGATAAAGGGCTAATCGAGTCTCAACTGAACAAAAAAAGATAAATTATTCAAGTCCTGCCTGTGGGAAATCTCCCTGATTATATTGTTTGCTAAATAGATCTATGCCTGTGTGATCTAAGTGTCTGTGGGAATATTTGCACAAACAAAGGGCGATATAAAAAAAGGGGGCTGTTTGCATTGTGCATGTATGCAATTAATGGAGGTGGTACAAACACTACCTGGTGAAGCAGGAGGTGGCACAAACACTACCTGGTGAAGCAGGAGGTGGCACAAACACTACATGGGGAAGCAGGAGGTGGCACAAACACTACATGGGGAAGCAGGAGGTGGCACAAACACTACATGGGGAAGCAGGAGGTGGCACAAACACTACATGGTGAAGCAGGAGGTGGCACAAACACTACCTGGTGAAGCAGGAGGTGGCACAAACACTACATGGGGAAGCAGGAGGTGGCACAAACACTACCTGGTGAAGCAGGAGGTGGCACAAACACTACATGGGGAAGCAGGAGGTGGCACAAACACTACATGGGGAAGCAGGAGGTGGCACAAACACTACCTGGTGAAGCAGGAGGTGGCACAAACACTACATGGGGAAGCAGGAGGTGGCACAAACACGTGGTGAAGCAGGAGGTGGCACAAACACTACATGGGGAAGCAGGAGGTGCCACAAACACTACCTGGTGAAGCAGGAGGTGGCACAAACACTACATGGTGAAGCAGGAGGTGGCACAAACACTACATGGTGAAGCAGGAGGTGGCACAAACACTACATGGTGAAGCAGGAGGTGGCACAAACACTACATGGGGAAGCAGGAGGTGGCACAAACACTACATGGGGAAGCAGGAGGTGGCACAAACACTACATGGGGAAGCAGGAGGTGGCACAAACACTACATGGGGAAGCAGGAGGTGGCACAAACACGTGGTGAAGCAGGAGGTGGCACAAACACTACATGCAACACAGCAAATGGCCTTCGCTGCACAACTCCGTTGCCTAGTGGGTGTCAGCTGGAAATCATCACTGGCACATGCATTATTATATATCACACAACACAATCATGGAACTAAAAAACTGAGAATGAGAATCACAAAACAGTGATCGAAGGCAAAATGCAAGGAATCGCTAGGTAAGTTCATCAGTGATTCAAGTGTCTAAGGTGCCTCTGGGTGTTGGGTAGATGTGAACTGAATAAAAGGCAATAGGATTTTCTGAAGCAAAGTTGATTCATGCAACTGTAACTACAACATGCAACACTTTTTAATCAATTCTAACATGTTAGACACTTACAGATGGTGAGAAACCCATAAATGTATCTGTAAGTAGCACGTAAGTACCATATCATCACATTTAGAGCTAAACCTCAGGCATCTTGATGAGTGTTTATAAGGCCATGACTTTCAATTGAGTCAGTACCGTACTCATGTATTTTTTAGTACGATTTCTGGCAGAGAAAACTAATTTATGTCCTTGTCTTGCTCAGATTAATAGTGGGTTGACCAAAAGCTGTACAACATACTAAACCGACTACCAAGGCGGTGCAATGTCTGAACTACACTATGCAAATTACCCAAACATTTATGAATTCGAAATTCGTGAATGCAAAACCAATCTTAATTAGCTTGGCAACTGGCTCTATGCCCAGGCTTTGAGGTTTACCATTAGTGTGTGGTTGACATCCCTGCAGGACACTTTCAAGAGGAGGAGAGGCTGATAGAGATGAGAATGTGATGGAGGGAGGTTGGTTTCGGAGGTCACGGAGCGAATCACTGGGGTGTGCGATGTGGGAGGTGAGGTAAACCTGGCAGTCAGACTACGCTGAATTGGTCTGTCGGGAACCCATTTAGGGTCTATCTTAAAATTCTCATCCACACCCATGGCTGAAACTATATTTTTCATGCCAAGACGTTTGGGCTCCTTGCTGGTCCTGACAGAAACATGAAGTCATGTTGTTGTTGTTGTTGTTGTTGTTGGATTGAACTAACGTCTTAAGATGGCTGCATATGCCACAATGGATAGGCTTTAAAGAGGCATCATTGATAGACAACACAACTTCATTTTAGATACCATTTTGAGAATTCAACACACCATTCAGAAGAATTCAGTCTTCAGTGCTTTCAATGCACTCAGAGTGAAATTACAATACGTTAATGGATGTTTTATCTCACTTCTTAGCTCTTATAAAATACACAAACTCATTATGCTAATGCCACACATAGTCAACTTTGCAGTCGGTGGGATCTCTTTACATAAATTAACTTTATTTGCTTGCTTTTGAGTCATTGTTATTTTGTCTAGATTTTCAATTATTATTTGTCATGCATTTCTATTTGCCTTGGTGGGAGAGAAGTCTCATATTCAATGAAACCACTGCAGAACTCCAACATTGAAGGACACATACTAAAAAAGAAGAAAAGATTCTACACACTTGGTCTTAGAGCTTTTACTGCACAAAGACTTTCTCCATCTCTGCTCGGAATACTCTGTTTAATGGGTAAATTAATGAAAGCCCTTTGCTTAATCCACAATCCGCTGCTCATCAGCTCATTGATTGTCCAATGAGTGGGCCCTTGTTTCCTCTCCTGTGTGGCTTTCAGTTTGCTGTTGTGCCAGTTCAGCGTCGTCATCTGTCTCTTCACACTCTGTCTCAGCACTGATCTTTTCTCCTCTCTCCTCATTGTTCATTCCTCGTGGATTCATCTGGAGTGCTGCTTTATCGTCGTTATGTCTTCCCTATTGAAGTTTTCCTTTTTTTTTATTGGTGCTCACGGTCATCTTTACATTTTGAGTTTGAAGTGTTTGAGGTCACGGCTGCGTTACCTCTTTATTTTCATTACAAACAGGGCTACGGCACTAACACTCTTGCCGACCTTCAGATATGTTGGTTACTTGGCCTTGCTTTCGCTCTTTTATCATATTCCTTTACAACATTTGCTTTTTTTATTCTCATCACTGGATGTGAAATATACTACGTAGGTGTGGGTTAGGGGGTTTGTGAAAGCACATGGTGAACATGAACACACTCTTTAATTCTATAAGTGTGATGGGTGAAGATCAATAGCTGACATTCATTTATTCCTTTGAAATGAGTAAGTGCACAATGGCTAATACAGAGAATCTCTTAGTAACTGTTATGCAGTACACTCTGCAGTAAACCTACTGTGGTGGATAAAATGTTATGGTTATATAAATCTTTTAAGTCACACACCTGCATAAGACACAAAACCTGCCTGGTGCAATCTACACAAATCACTGAAAACCTAAAACTCAGTGACCTCAAGCATCCTTTGAGTATGTTGTTTAGGTCAGATGTTTATCATTTAATACAGTGGATGAGTGTGGTCCCTCATTCATTAACTTAGAAGTGAATGGGGGATGTAGCCCCAAGTCATTTAGTCGGCAAATGATGAATGTTGTTAACCCCCTAGAACAATACCAAACATGCCACAGTGACTCGGCAAAGCCAAGTCGAGAAAGAGTTCTGTTCATGGAGGACATCCATCATCCCTGGAGCAGTATATCTGACAAAATAAACCAAAAAAAAAAGCCTTTCAGGATGTTAGTAGCTTTGGGTAAAGCTGTCAGCTAAATAAATGAGTGCAAATATAAATGCATAACTTCCCCTGGACAAAATTACAGATGGATTCCTTCAGGTGTAGCAATAATCTTACTTCATCTGTTCAATTATATTGTTCCCAGGGATTGATAATGCATTGATCGTCACGTTATGGCAATGAACTTGGGAGAACACGGACTGAAGGCTGGCATTGAAAAGCATTCCTTTACTGGAGATGAGTTCATTTCCTAATGGCTGATGACAAAATGTAAATGTTTAGCAGAAGTCACGTCTGCTGGTTGACAATCATACATTTTTCACATTAGTTCTATTAAAATATGGATCATATTCCTAATTTATTTTCTCTACAGACTACAGCACATCAACAAAAGTTCAAGCCTAATTCTTAACAACTCTTCCTCCCATTCAAGCAGTCTGTGTCGTTCTGAAATGGTCCTTGCTGAGGTCAGCCTGGTTGTCCTGTTAACTGCTAATTACTGCAGCTACCCCTTTTTTCCTTTGTTAAAAGCTGCCCACAGGATATCGACAATCCCGTTCTTATGGGTGAAGTTATTGCACTCTAAAAATAAATGCTGCAGATTTACTACGTTTAGTCCTCCCTATCCAGCTGTAGTCAATTGTATCACACCCACCACTTCCGGGATGCAGGACTGCAGTGAAACACTAAAGGCCTTCTGCTGTTTTCTTTTCTTTTCTTTCAAACTTGCTTGAAAAAAAAAAATCCCTCCAACCGTGACTAAGTAGCCATTTACGTATATTCCTATGATGAAGAATGAAAAAAATGAATCTTCATATTAAAACACACATTTGAAGAACTCTTACTAGGGTGACCAGATGCAAACAGACCAAATGTGGGACGAGTAGTTACATGTTACCAATGCTGAGTGGTAGCCTAAAACTTTGACATAATGACCCTCCAACGAATAAGAAACATTTGTATTCTGCCTATCTAAAAGATATAAGATACAGCTTTTGCTCTAAGAAAGATATGATTAGCACAGTGCTGTTTAAATCACAGTAATTACTAAAAGAATATTTTCTTTTCGTTGTGGCCATGATGTCGACTGGTACCTGACTTGACTTTATCTCCAAAACTTGTGTATATTTTCATAACGTAGCAGAGGAGCTCACGGCTCCAGGCCTACACAGTGTAATTGACTTCTTAATGACCGCCTTCACTGCTTTCTTAGAAAAACTTGGCTATGTTGCATTGGTATGAGCCTTTTGTATGTGCTTTTGACTCTATTGAATACAGTAGAAACTATGGCACAATGGCATAAGCAGCTTGTGTGCAGGGCGGGTAAAAGAACGCAATCCATGTGGTCTTATTTCTGACATTTAAAAAGCAAATGACTAATGAAAATGCAGGACACTATGCCAATATGCGCGATGCGAGACAAAAGGTCAAAATGCTGTGCAGTACAATGCAGAGCGGGGCACCTGCCCCCCCAACCGCTTACCTAGTTCCAGAGGTTGGTGACTCCATTGATCGTGGATGCCAGACATTGATCACATATTGCAGAGAGGGCGATATGTTTGGTGTTCGGGGGTCCACACTGTAAAATGTACATATTGTTTGTCATTCATGGCTTTTCCCTCAGTATGTTACATATTTGTCACGACTTTGAATGAGACATCACACCCCATTAAGTACAAAAGAATCTCTAACAGTGTTAAAAAAGAACTAATTAATCATAACAGCAATATCCATCAGGCAAACATGAGGTTCAAATTGGGAATATTATAGAAGTGGTAGTTTATCATAATTGATGCTCTTTTAATTATTTGAGGAACAATTAACTTTGACATTAGAATGTAAATGTGCACTTGGAGGATAAAGTTTGATCATTTATTCCATGAAACTCCAAGTGAAATCTTACACCAAACTCTCCCCTCTTTTTTCCTAGTTCTACACGCTGTTCCCTTTTAGGACAGAGAGATGTTTCATTACATAAACGTGCCCTTCATGAATGAGTGTATGCAAGTATCTATCTGGCTTGTTGTCATGGTAACCGCATAGGGCTTTCAGGCAAAAAAAAAAAGGTGGAGCGTCACAAACATGTAGATTCTGCTCTCCCCACCTTACCATGTTTCGTTTTTATGACCAACACTTAAAGCCTGACTGAATGCATGGAGGCACGTCTGTACAGAGCCACTCAAGACTCAGTTGCTGTTTAAGCAATGCCCATGAAGCCCTCATTGTCCCCTTGCCACTGAGGCCTGTGTCTTCCGGCATCGGTCGGTGGTTAATTGATCCAGTGCACTGGGCTTTTTGTGCTTGTGTTCGGTCTCACACGGATAAGGCCAAACTGTGTAATCCCCAAAAATGAAACATTCAATTGTTTCCTGTCCTCGGAATGGGTCATTTCCTTTTCCCCTCAATGGATTAGTTCTATTGACTCGCAGAGCTGTATCCCAAAGCTTTGCCTGCCCAGAATATCATTTGGAGCACTTACACTTCCAGACACCTATGAACCTGCTGACGGCCCCTCTTCCTACTTTGGCAAGCTATTACACTTATGTATATATATATATATATATATATATATATAAAACAGCCCAAATATAAAGTACACATTTCACCTTAAAAGGTCACAGTTGTCCAAAGGTGTAAAACAGTATAATGCCGTTTATACAGCTGAGTAATTTCTGTTATAAACTGAATCAATTTGGTTTATGTTTCCTCAGTCTTGGTTGTTCAGGTAATAAATATTTTTCTCTTCATCCTTTAGGTGACCAGTTACCCAGCTAAGATAACTGGGTCTGGTGCAACAAACCAGGGGTCCTAGTCACTAAAAAGTAGCTCCTAACGGGCTGATTTATGAGAAGATGTTAAAAACGAATGGATCACGTCTGTCCTAATTTCAGGTTCCATATCTTTATGATCTCAGACTAATTCAATAAGTGTTTTAGCACCAAGGATACACTCTGTGAGATGTCTGGTCTGGTCTGTTTTCTGTAGAATTATACATGAATTGTACAATCTCCAGACCAACATAGTCTGGCAATTCCTCTCAATTGGCAATAACTACAAAAAAGTAAAGTCAATATCTTTAAATATGACACCATGCTTGAAATATTAGTTGTATCATGAAGGAGAATTATTGATGGCTTCCTTAAATAAAGGACAGCATTAGTAGCTGCCTGAGCCCTGCTGTTTACATAATCTAAATAATGAAAAAAATTGAATTCTTTATTTTTAACTCTATGCATTATGTATACTTTTATTGAAGACAATCCCATTTGGACAGTAAATGTTTTAATCAGTTGACAGCCCTGTCATGATCAGATCTTTGTGCCTTTCCTGGCTTTGGCAAATACTCATTAAGCTCTTCGACGTACCCTTGATATTAGTGACAACTGTTGGGAGATGCACAGATAGTACAGTGGAACAGTGCCTTTGAAACCTTCTTCTTCTTGGTGACACTTCATTTTACATGGCACTACACTCTCCATTATAGGAAGAATATTATACTACCAAGCACAGAGTATTTAGAGTAAGGAAGTGTATCAGCACACTAATACTCGCATAGGGAGTATCAGCATATTGCTACTTTGGACCTACCAGACGTTTAGGAGTTAGGAATACAGTCAGTCATCACACTTCATGTTATAGAAGAAAGTACAGAGAATGAAAGTACAATACAGTACAATTATAATTCCACAAGGGTTAAGGAATATAAAATGATGATTATTATTATTATTATCATTTATCTGGGGTCATGACAGAGTGATATGAGTGAAATGACATTGTTGAAACTGTTTCAAGTCAAATCTCTGCTGGTACATGTGCCTCCCGTTCATTACCATAAAGCTGTGAACACATCAAACTCATTAACAGCAGGAGATACCTTTTAAGTGCTATCTTGAAAAGCCAGGGCTCAGTGTGTTCTTGCCCACATCCTTTAGCTCGGGGGCATGTTTGTGGGCCGCGGGTGACCCCCGCATGTCAAGTTGACAGACACGCATTATCTCTAAATGAACTCCCCTCCCGGCACCCGCACTCTCCTCGCGACCGCATGCGGTGTTCCATACGAGGGCACCCAGCAGGGGGCACGGCCCCTCCAATGATGAACTGTCTCACAATCAGCTGGAAGTGGGCATGAAATCTATGGGCTGCTGTCATTCGCCCACCTGCCAGCGCAGTTTAACAGACGTGTAAGTTCGGCGCCGCATCTGGTTTTGGCTCTTGTGTGCTGCGGGGATGATGGTTTCCGGTGTGAGGGCGAGCCGATCAGTGCCGCCTCGGCGGTTTGAGAAACATCTTTTATTGAAAGGCTTTCCGACTTGTTGTTGTGTTTTTTGGGGGGGTTGTATTTTAGAGAAGCCTGCTGAAGGCTGTTTTTTTTTCATGCAGTTACCCTTGTGTGGGACATACATGTCTGCCTCAGGTTTTCACTGCTACACATACCGATAGACATGGGATTACAATGATTTTATTCGGTATGTCTCTGTGTGTGTGTGTGTGTGTGTGGGGGGGGGGTCAGAGGTCTACAGGTATATAGTGGTTCCCAAAAGCGAAACCAACTGACTGGCAGAGATATATTTGCTGGAAAGCATAGTGTGTGTGTGTGTGTGTGTGTGTGTTTGTGTGTGTGTGAGAAAGCATAGTGTTCTCACTCCACTTCGTTTTCAGAAGCACATCACGTACCCCCATCCTCTTGGAACCGAATTACCAACCCCTCGCTGTCAACACCATGGCTTTTAGTCTGTGCTGAACTGAGTGTTTTTGTCCTCCACAGATCCCCCAGGTGAGCTACGCCTCCACAGCACCCGAGCTAAGCGACAACACCCGCTACGACTTCTTCTCCCGAGTGGTGCCCCCGGACACCTACCAGGCCCAGGCCATGGTGGACATTGTGAAGGCCATGAACTGGAGCTACGTCTCCACGGTGGCCTCGGAAGGCAGCTACGGAGAGAGCGGAGTGGACGCCTTCATCCAAAAGTCCAGAGAGGATGGTGAGTGCTGCTGTGCCACTCGTTTTGCATGGAGTGCCTAGTAAGGTGTGGGGTTACAGTATCAACTGGGCAATCTAGAGCAAGACAGAGCAAAACAAACGAAGTTCACAATACTGTACAGTAAGCAATGAGTTTATATTATGATGTGGTACCTGCAAAAGCACGCCTTTGGTGAGGTTTCAGATATTGCAAATATGAAATCAAACCTACATTCCTAATTATGTATAAAACTGAAGCCATATCACTTCCAAAACAACTGAATTTCACAAAACCCCAGAATGGTGTGAGTTGGTGAGCATCTGGCCCTTCTGAAAATGCTTCACATGTTGCAAAAAAGTCCCTCATTTTTGTTGCTGTAAGTTAGGTATGTTCCTTGATATCTCTCAGAGATTGTGGGTCTGGTTCTTACAATTGGTCCCTGGCCACGGAATTAAATGTCTCATCACTGAGAACGTAGTGAAAAGATTTTCATCTGGCCACACTTCAACACCCTTCAGGTATTCCAATTGCAGGGCACCCCCCATGATTGCTCTCCATGAGTCTGAAAGATTACCAGACAGGACACTGTACTAAGCAGTCCAAGGAGTAATGGCAAACACATCACCAGCTCAGAGAGTCCTGTTTTTTTTCTCTTTGCTCTGCAGTACACTGTTCTGCAATCAGCGGTAGGATTGTGTCAGGTATATAGAGCGCAATGATTGATATGGTTTCAAGTTTCTCCACCTTTCCGCGCCCTCTTGGCCATTTATCTTGCCAGCTGAGGTTCACATCCACTTTGACAAGTACGATCCATTTGGCAGCATCAGGACAAGAGATGCAAGCTTTTTGTCTGCATCGCCAGAGAAACAAATGGAAAGAATGAATTTTTAGTGACTTGGATATCAGGGCTGACCGAAAAAATATAAGACGGCTCCCTGGAACTGTCCTCACTTGTCACAAAGCATTTCTGGTGAAGCTTTTTACAGCCTTGTGGTCAAAAACCGACAGGCTTTCATTGTTGGCCTTCTGCAGCTCATAATGAGATTTTTGTTGATTTTCACTTGTACTCTCTCTGGCACCATCAAGTCATTGAATCTGGTGTTTAACAACTGGCATGGTTTGTGAGCAGTGTACCACAAATCGCCATTACAAGAGACTCCCTAGTCCTCTACTGATCTTCTCATGCAGGGAAGGGAACAATTGAAAGGAGACATCACAGAGCCCTTGGGTCCTCAGCCCTCTTTCAGCCCTCTCCTCCTCTGCAGCCCGTCTCTCACAACACACACAAACACACACACACACACACACACACACACACACACACACACACACACACACACACACACACACACACACACACACACACTATGTACAGCAGGAAGGAGTGAGCAGCTGCTCCTCTCCCACACACTGACCCAGGAAACGACTCCTCTGCAGGGAGAAAGAACAAACGGACAAAGGCTTTTTCAAGAAAAGAGTCAAAACAACACTTTATCATGGACAGTGAGGTTCTGCAGAAATGTGAGGTTTGTGTGAGGACAGGGAGGAAAATGACCATCTACAAATGATGCTGTAAATTGATTTCACACTCAACCACTGATGATCTTCAGATAAAATCTCTATGGTTGTTTGCAGTGATAATACAGATTATGTGTAATTAAACACAACTATTTTAGACCACCGCGTCATCACAAGAACTGCACTGTGCTGTATTAATTATTTTCTGTTGATAATTAAGTAAATCTGAATTTGACTGGAGGTATCTCCCATATTTTTCAAGGCTAATCACTGATCCTCCCACAAGCAAAACAAGCAACATTTCAAAACAAGAATAGATCAATATCTATTCTTTATATTTATCATCAATATCTATTCTTTATATTTATCAATCTATATTAAATCTATATAAATCTAAATTACAATGACTCTGTATTGAAAAATCTTGTACATTCACAAGAAACAGGAGTAAATCGGTTCTCCACACACCCACTCACAGTCACCACAATAATACTCTGTTCTAATACTGTAGCAGGAAACGAAGAGTTTCAGCACAATGGACAGCGGCCACATTTCAGCACCACAGTGAATGGCCTAGTCAAGCACACACACACACACACACACACACACACACACACACACACACACACACACACACACACACACACACACACACACACACACACACAGCTATGCTCTAATCCCATTTCTGACTGAGCCCCTGTGCAGATACACACATCACTATGGCAATCCTCTCAGGCCTCACTATTTGCTACATCGTCGTAAGTCTCTGTGGGTCAAACAACAAGGAGCTGGCACATAGATTCAGTGAGGCTGTTGGTGACTGACATGGGACAGATACTGACAAATGAAAACAAATGGGAAAACAATCCAGGGGTATCATAGCAGATAGGGCAGAGCAAGTTTCACCAGAGAGACAGGGAAGCACTCATGTGTTGCACAGCTAGCGCGGGCAGAGGTGAGCCAAGCGACTCAGGGAGCTCTTCAGGTCATATCACGCGAATAGCACCAGTATTTGCTTACCCAATTTATTGTGTTAAAGATAGCATCGAAAAAGAAACGTAATGTTGAGAAAATACCCCCTGTTTTCACTTCGCTGCCAAGCAGTGTTCTCCAAATGTGAGCAGGTGATGTATGCCTGTAAGATGTAAAAACGTTTATCTCTCGCAGATGCAATCTTGAGATTAAAGAGATTTTTAAAGATCATTTTTAAAATGATTGTGACAAGTTTACAAATAAAAATAGCCTTATAAATTCTCCCTATGTAGGAGGACTATTCCCATGCATATTCATGGATGTTAGCATATGGAAATCTTCAAAGTGTACATTCTCCTTAATTTTTAAATGGTAATAGATTGATACAGTAATAAATCACCATTTAGATACAATCTCTAACTACAATAAATAGTTGTAGATCTAGACAGCTGTTCACTTGTGCGGGTCTTTTACCAGATTCACACCTTGATTTGTGAGTAATGAGTGAGTCACTAACGGGGAAAGCATTCAGTTAGGTGAAAATGAAATATTTAAACCATGAAATAAGAGAAAACGAGATTGAGAAAGGATGAAACACTTTGTCTCATCCATAGCTGGAGGAGCCATGACATTGCTCACTGACACTCACATTAATGCACATATAATTATACATTGTGAGGGATGACATCGTGAGTACACTATCAGAGATGAATGCAAATCAGGTTCAGTTTTTCTTGGTAAAGCTTTACATTAATATTCCCTCAATGAGCGTTAGTAATGTCAGGCGGCGTCACCATAAGGACCGTGTTGGTCTCTTCCTTTCGGGTAGTGTCATTAGCATGTATATTGTGCAATTACAGGTCAAAGCGGTTAAGTGGAAATGCCAAGTGTGTAGCCTCTTGTGATATTTATGGCCTTGGGAGCAGGACCTTTAATCACACTAGTCAGTATGTTGTCAATCTGAGATTCTGAAATCAATCAGATATTGGATTTTGTTCTGAGCTGAACAGCCTCAGTAGAAGCAGAAGAGCCACTGTTCATATTTGAATTTCCTTGGAGTAAAACACTGTAATGGCCAGATGTGTTATTTAAAAAAAAAAAAAAAAAAAACAGGCTGAAACCATCAAGGTAGGGAGTAACGGTGTTAAAAGCACTGGGGTGCAGAGAAGTTCTTTCCACTGCAAGTTGCTAAAATTTCAGATCTTTTTGAGATCTGGTGCCTTGGCTGGAGTCAGTATTTGCATTTCTAGAACCATTTTCGGAGAGAGCTCTCTAACTTTGTGGACTATTATTCTGTGGCCATTCACAGATGGATGCTGCAATGAGCAGGCCCAATTGATACACACATGTTCAATGTGGTGCTAAAACGTTGCTCCAAGTGTATCAGCGGACCAAATGTTTGTCAGAAAAACACACCATGCACAATCCCAGCAGCACCATACAAATACATTTTTCCAGCCCTGTCGTTTGTGTGAACCAGCACTTCAGGGGGTTCATGAGGCTAACCAGCCCTTTTGCCTTTTCCCCGGTTCTGTCTAAAAATAATTACCACATTCAGACTAACATCTGCCTTATGCCTCATGAACCCCCAGAGACAGTGCGTCGCAGAAGGCTTGGCCGGAGGTCTGCAACTCTGCACAACTCACTTTTTGATCAAAGGCGTGTGATCAAAGACTGGGTGAGGCTGGTGTTTGATTCACCAATATGATATTGCTATACCAAAAATCCTTAGCAGGGCAGTGTTCAACTCTGGTGACCGTTTCCCTCTGTGGATTCAAATTGGCAGTGTGCAATAGCTGTCACTGCCTGCACATACCATTTCATTTGTTTTTTGCTGGTGAGCTGGGAGATATTTCCTGATGTATTTCGCATCATTATGGTGTTAATGGTAGTGTCCCGAGAAATGTATTTAAAACAATATACTCTATGTACAGTCTATAGATAGATAGATAGATAGACAGACATATAGATAACACTGGGATTTTGGTTACAAGACACCTATCGTAGTGTTCCCTAGTTTCGCCCCCCCAATTAAAAAGTGACAAACGGTTATAAACATTTATAAATCGAAAAATCTTTAATCAGTCAACCTTACATATTTCAGTAGCGGTGGGTGTCTAGATTACGACTGGTTTCTTGTTTGGATTTGGATACATGTGCTTATGCCATCTGTCATACGGCTGCTTTGGTCCAGTTTACATAAGAATCATTTTTTTTATGAGATATAATGATAACGGGCGGAACCATCATGTGGAAATGACTAAAGCTGCGCATCAATGGTGACATATTTGACATACTTGGGAGCTGTTTTACACGGCACTGCTTCTATAGGCAGCAAGATAAATCAGTTCACAAACATATTAGTCAATCTGATGTACTCGTGAGGTACAGACGTAGTTATGCACTTACCCTTGCAGGTGTAACAGGAGATCTTACAAAGGGGACCTTGTGCCTTGAGACCATATCAAAGATTTGACATCCCACTAGGGATTAACTGCGGATACTAAATGAAGAACTATTCAAATTCAGTGTTTCAATTTTATTTTCGAAGACCAACTGAACTACAACAAGTGACAGAACATGAGGAGTCTGGGCTCTGTGTTTAAAAAGTCAGGTTGAAGATTTCAGCCCGATTTCCTGACAGGGGCCTGCACCCATCCTTAGACTGATTGATCGATTAATAGAAATAATTAGCCTGAGAGAGCTGTTTTCCGTCAGGCGAAAGGATAGCCTGAAAAACTTCACCCACACCTGTGTGCCGAAACTGGAACAGCCCGCCTTTGAAGCAGATAGATGTAACAGATACAGGAACATCCCAGAGTGAGAGGCCTCTCATCCATCAACATCCTTCCCAAAGACAAACAAAAGAGGACCTGTGCTATCTATTCACATTTACTGAATTCATAGCCACTCACATCATGGAGATACTCCTTGTGCCCAGCTTTAACAGCATATGGTATTTGTTGTGTACAAAGTTTCAACAAAGCTACCTTGATTGTTTGTTTTTCTTTCTATGACACACCAAAGACCAGCAGAGGAGCACCTACGTTATCCATTCTCATTTACCGGATTCATGGGTATACCCAGCAATGAGATTTGCGAGGGCTTGCTACAGAGGCCCACGGTCGTTTCTTTTTTTCTTTGTCTCTTTGTCTCTTTCTGTAGTGTTTTCTTTTATCCAGAACTAAATTGTCTGAACACCCAGAAATGAAAAGAGAAAAACTTTCAAGTGCACAGTTTCATGGCCATGACAATGCATCAATGTCATTTTATCTCTGAAAAAAGCACAGACAACTGCCGAATGGTGAGAGATGCACAGATCCTTTGGAGACAATAGTCTTTCACTCGCCTTTTAAGTCTAACACAGCACTCCTCTTTCCCAGCTGTCAAACATGTGATAGACAGGAGCTTCAGGATAACACCCTCCTGCTAGAATTTCGTATTAATGCACTGACTTCACTTGACTAAGAGTCTCACTGATGACTTTTCATCCATGTCTTTAAAAACTGCATTTCTTGAAAAGGATTTCCAACACTGGCAGGAATAATTGACTGTGGTAGTGTAATGAGACTGAATGTGTCATTTTTGTGACAATTTTAAGAAACGGAAAGTGAGAGAAAGCTGCAGTGACAGATGCATTTACTTTCTTTAAATGCAATGTACTGTGGTGTGGTAGAGCAAGTGATACTTAATAGGACGGTTTCCTCTTTTCCAGTTTTGATGCGGTCTTTCTAGATGTTCCATATATTGGGTTTGATTCCTATGGAGCATACAGTATATATACTGATTAAACCAACTCTCCAAATGTACCACTGGCAACACTGAGTGAGAGGGGCCACTAGATGAATAAAGGTCAATGTTATTATCCAGGAAATGACCTTTGGAGAAAGCATGTCGTTATTAGCAAAGGTAGATGGTGGGAGATGCACTAATTGAACACACCTGTGTTCTCTGCCATCTATATGAGTTCTGCTGCAGGTCAGTTAAAAAGGGAATACTGAACACTGGATCAGTAGTAACAAAAGTTAAGTCAGAACCATAAATGCCTAATTTAAAAGGCAAAATGGCATATGCACATTTTGTTTTTGGAAGACATTGAAAGACATTGAGGCCCATTTGTTATAATGTGTTGAAAATTATATGAATATTTTCCCCTCCAAAATATTTATATATTTTTGTGAATGGGCCTTTTTTATGCCTCTGGTAAAGGTGTAAGGGTTTGTTATAAGGCTCAGTCAGTATGGCAGCTGACCAGTGAGGTCACACCGTAGCAATGTAGTTGACTATGATCAGCGCAGTGCAGTCCATCAACTACAGATGAGGATGAGGGAAATCATAGAGAACCTAGTGTTTCATGGGTGCATGTAGACTCTCTAAATGTGTACTGAGATTGGCCAATGTGTACAGGAATTAGCAAATGTGTATTTAGAATCTGTGTGTGCAGAATCAGATTTGTAAACGTGTAAAACAAATCTCTAAATGTGTAATATGTTTTGCAAGTGTACTGAAGTTTGTACATGTGTAGACATTTCTGTAAATGTCTGCATTTTCCAGACTTTGACATAAAGTAGGCCTAATTCAATTCAGAGTTTGCCTAAAATAATTGAAGCTTTTCCTTCTTAACATGATGTTTTTAAAAGGTTGTTTATATGAATAATACTTAATCATTTTTTCTTTCTTTTGCAATATAATAACTTGTATTCTACTGTACTCTATTTAGGTTGGAATTGTTGGAGTTGGAATTTAGGTTCCTTGTTACTTTCTTTCCTCGTTTCCTTCACATTTTAATAGAGGGAGGATTGACAAAGAAAAAGAAAAAAACAGCCTGAATCCATATTTTACCACATGCTCTCGACTCTTTTCATACCTGCATTAGAAATCACCAGGATTTTTTTCCACAAAGCCATTTTGAAGTTAACTCCTGCCTCAAGGTCCTGTGTTCACGGCTGTTACATGCTTCAAAATGTCTGTTTAAACCAGACCAAAGCCTAAATACGCATGAGAAATAAAATCACAAAAATACTGATCCTTTCCAGCTTTTCTTCACACACCACCTGATGTGTGGTCTATCCTGTGGGGAATGAGTATTTGCCACATGCTGCAGGTCACGGGTCTTTGAGCAGTTTGTCATGCTGAATGGCCTAATCCTCAGACCTTCAGATGGCATATTTCATGTAGCCAGACATTGGATTTATGGTCACTATTTAGAGATGAAGACCAGAAAAAGACAAATGTCATTTGAATCTGAAATATAAAGTCCGAATTAGGTGGTCATTTTTTCTCTGTGATTCTTGTCAACAGTCAACATTTACAATCCTTTCTGTATGAATTTCATAGTAAGATGAGGTGAGGTGTGCTGGTATTTCAAAAGAGCAATAACAATAACAAACCTATTTAGTTGTACAAAATATATTAGACAAAAGCATATACTCATATAAGTAATATAACTAATATAAGTAGCCATTTTGTGAGTACATAAGAGTAATTGAGTATTAGAAACCTCAAATGCTAATGCTAATGACTTCTTTTGGTCCATTGGAACTTGCTGTCTCCACCAGCAATCTGTGACCTATTAGGCAGATGAGGCTTCATTAGCATAAAAGGATTGCCTGGACATGGCCCAAATGGACCAAAGTTGGCTGTGTTTAAATGGCTGTGCAGAGCAAAAGAAGGTCATTCAAGTTTATAAAGGAGAGCAGTCCAAATGGGTTTTGCAAGTGTGATGATGTTCACTGTGGGGGAAAATCTCTTTCTGTCAGGGAGCAGGCAGACTACACAGTACTCAGGATGAATTGCAAATCTAAACAAATTTGTCAATTTTTATCTCAGCCAACTAATCAGGAGTGTCAACTTCAATGAGCGAAACTGAGAGCAAAATGAGATTTGGGAGGATAGGAATGGTGGTTTATCCAAGAGCCCTGGGTGCGTTCCCAAACAACCTCTTAAGATCTGTGACTTCATAGGAAGCCTTATTTCTGTGCCAGATTAAATATGCCTTTTGAGGTTTTGAAAGCAGTGAGACAATAACTAATAAATATCAGTCACACTACTGTGATTTTATTAGCCCAAATGCATTTACGATGTAAGAATTCACATCACTCCGATGTTCCCTTTTGTGACTATGCCCTACCCCCAGAGTACACATGCTACGCTGCATTATGTGCATTGTTTAAATGGGAATGACGCTACTTTCTACGTTGTACAGTATTTATAGTACATACAAATTTACATCAGGTAATTGGGTAGAAGATTTGTATTCTTTCCTATGAGTATAGCTAGATGTGTATGTGTTACTCTGCATGTTCCGCATGTATATATGTATTGCACTGGTATGCTCTTGGGGCTTTAAAGGGGGAAAGTTATGCATTTAATCAGCCTGGTTTCAGCTTGGGGACAGAAAGCAGGGCAGCGAAGGAGATGAGGATGAGGATGGAGGGAGGATGGGCTGGTGGGAGAGCAGATGTCTTCTGTGCCCCTGTCTCAGCACGAGCCCCTTAATGAGAAGACATTTTGCACCATATTTGGCAGTTTGGGGTTAAAACTGTAAGCAAGTGTCTGCTTTTTTTTGCTCTTCCTGTCTTTCTTTTGACTTTGTGGTTTTGGAAAATGTGTTCTGTAATGAATTGGACAAATGCCATATTACCTGGGCTGAAGCAGCCAACTCCAGCTATTTTAGCTATTTGTTTTGTTTCTTGTGCATTCCCTTAATCCCTTCAGTCTACATATAACAATTAGACTGGCAAAATTACCCACTTTCCATTTTTAACTGAAACTTGGACACTGAAAATATTATCAGAGGTGGTCAGAGAAAATCTTTGGTTGATGCATCCATGCCAGCCCTTATGTTTTAACTCATTCAATCAGCTGCAATGGTTGTTTCACCTATTCAAACTTGTTTTAAAGGTAGTAATCAAAATAAGTCTGTGCAGCCTCTCTATAGAATTGTGTTTGTTTATTATAACAATCAACAAACAACCAATTGAATGTACATGTAATGTATATGGTAAAAACCTTCATGCAATGCTCCGTATTCCATCATCATTGTATGACTATAATCTAAAAAATGAAGATGCGTAACATTACATGAACAGTTATTCATGTAGGAGTATTTTGAGGAAATTCTGATCGGTTTCCCTCCCTTTGATCATGATAGGACTTGATGATTTGTTTTTGCTTGTTTGTTTGTTTCAAAGTTTTTTTGTATCTCAGTGACCTTTCAGCTTTCACCACATGAGGATCTAAACACAAACCTTACAAGAGTGACCCCAGTCTCCATCCTCTAAGAAAGTATATATTTTTCAGTATTTTGATTGCTAAACAACACATTTTCAGGACCATTAGACAGGAGTGCTGCAATGATCTATGTCAGGGGTGTTATTTCAACACCATGAAAATTCACCAAGAGAGAAGAGTTCAACCCATTAACCTGTGCTGTGTTATGGGAAAACCGAGAGAGGCTATAGGTTGAATTTGCAACCTTTGTCTTCAGAACACACTGAATGAAATATAAGGTAGCAGGTTATTTACATGGTAGTTACTTCGGTAACGTTAGGAATGGAGTTAATGATAATAATTACAGATAATAAACCAACCTTTCAATGCTGTAGATGAAGCATCTAATGAGAGGCATGTGAAGTTCATTAGGGGTTTTTTTGTCTGTGGAAGGCATATGCGGTAGCTTGCTCTTTGCATAGGCCATTGGGCACCAAAGAGCCAGACACTATCACTCTTAAAACAAAGTCTTCAAATGTAATTGATAATCCCGTTTCTCTGTAACAGTGGTAAAGGCCAATAACAAATAACAATAAACAATGGGGAAGCTGCCTCACTGAACCCAACAGAGAACTGTTGATAATATAATTTGTATCCCCTTTCTCCAAGTTTGCTTGGGTCATCAGGCAAAATTGATATGGAATTCTGAAACAAAGTTTTATGTTGATATAATTATAGCTTTGTTTTTTTATAGACACTGTTTCACTAACTGGTAGAGCGCAAAGGATGCTATAACCAGCTTTTGCATCTGGTGGTGTGTACGCCTCTCTTGTCTTGGCTTGTCAGTTCCTGTTTTTCTCCTCTGAGGGGCCTTGTTCAGGGGAACAAGACCTGCTAATGATGAGGAACTATCCTCAGAGTATCTCTCTCTCTCTCTCTCTCTCTCTCTCTCTCTATATATATATATATACTGTATAGCACATGCCATAATCTTCACTTGACTTTCTGCTCACCTAGCCCCAGCTCTGAGCCTTTTTGAGTATGTGTCACTTACAAAATGTCAGTTTGCCAAGGAGCTTCCAGTGAGCAAAGGTCACAGAATGTTGATGGTCCCTCATTCTAAGAAACCTCTCGCTCTGCTGTACATCACCAAAGAGGAAGGGCATGGCATGTCACAAAGTAAGCTTGAAGCATAAAGCTCTATCCATACAGAGAAATAAGGGTCAGTAAATCCAATCAATTGCAGTTGCTGTTAGCAGGTGCTAGCATGCAATAAGGTGCAGCTTCAATTGAATGAGAGTCTGTTTTTACATCAGTGTTTGCTTGGACATATACGTAGTCCCTTCATCCTCCTGTCTGAGACAGCAGAGAACTAAACTTGGCTGCCTGTAGAGTTGAAGCTCCTCACTGGAGTGATGTTGTCTCCCCAAATGACTGGTGATTGAGCGTGGCATGCAAGTGCTCGGAGGCCGTGCGCTGAAGCGTTAGCATCCCGCTGACTCCCAGCCTCTCCCATATGACGCCATTTTAATTAACACCTCTGATGCTACGCTGCAGTCTAATCTTCTCTTTTTTTTTCTCTTCATACTTTTTGTTATTGTTGTTGTTGTTGTTGTTGTTCAAAGGACAGGTCAAACCTGTGGAAAACTTCCCATTAGGTGGGAGACCTGTTTAAATAATGTATGCACCAGATCACCCCCTCTCCCCAACCCCCCTGGCCAACAAAATTAAATTTACACACTACTTTTACTATTAAGTGGAGAAAGTTGGGCGTTATTTTTTAGTCCTTTTGAGTCAGTTTGAGATCAAATTCGACTTCTAAGACAGTGGTCGTAGGCAGGCAAATGTGGTGGAATTTTACCGATATAAATATAGAGTACAATGGCAGATACATTTTATTATAGAGTGAAAGTTGTAATTTGACATTTTGCCAAACTCAACCTAATGTACGAACAGTTGTGTGAAACTGATGCAGTCTACCCTGATGTCCTTATGCTGATTGCATCTATGCTTTGATGCCTGTCTCAGTCTGATTGGTCAGGAACATGTGACATGGTGCAAGTCATCAAAGTCATTTAGTGAAAAAGAAACAGTGAGTTAAATATGATATAGCCTATGTCCTGTTTTCTTTGCTGCAAGTGCAGTAGCACTGATCCTTTTTTCCAGATTGTTTGTATCTCTTCTCTCTTGGGACATCATTACCTTTCTATTTTTATGTTCTATTTTTAGGGCCTTAGTCCAAAATACACACAGGCACAAGCAACCAGACACACACAGACAGACAGACAGACAGACAGAGAAAACCTTGACAGATATTGACACACCTGCACTCACACACAGACTCATACACGCACACGCACACGCACGCACGCACACACACACACACACACACACACACACACACACACACACCCGGGTTTAAAAACATGTGCACATGCACACCGAGTCTTAAAGCAGCAATGCGTATTTCTGTTTGCAAACACCACCAACAGCCCAGCTGACACTGATAGAAGCTTGCCAACACACTAGCGGTTGTCTTTTGGCAGTATAGCTGGCAATGTCATGTGTGTGAAAGCTTTTCTTCCATTTTTGCAGTGTGTTCCAACCCGGTACACAGAACTACATAGGGCATATCCTGGATGGCTAGTGGGGAAGACACAGGTGTTTATCTGTCCTTCACATGACCATATGCTATCAAAAGCAATTTGATGATGGTACCAAAACTAGTTGGCTATAAAACCATACCTCAAAAAGTGTCAAATTGTTGCATAGTGTTACTTTAAGTCCAAACTAACTGCTTACTGGAAAATGGAATCTATACTAGCTCTGACTGAACTGAATCACGAAACATTAATTATGTGGTCTGAAAATGATGTGATACAAAATGCACAGGGAGTAGGTTAGTAAAACACTACAATACTACCATTTTTGTACACCCATGTGAACTCCTCCCTTGTATTGTTTTTCAAAGATACATACAAAAAACTGTTGTTGCAAGATACCTGTGGTCAGCATAAACTACATACACTGGAATGCAATTTCTTGGCATACACCCCATTTCTTAAAGAATGGTTGTGACAACTGCATTCACACACACACACACACACATGCACGCTCGCACGCGCACACACACACACACAGTCGCACGCGCGCACACACACACACACACACACACACACACACACACACACACACAACCCTTTTCTGTGCCCAGAATCATGGCCTTGAGGACAAAGGACTCAGATGGGGCAATAGGCATTAGAATGTCATACCGATGCAAGAGATAACCTGTCCGATGAATCCCACTCCGCACACACATTAACTGTTTAGCCCACTTGCTGCTGCACAGGAGAAACACACATTGGTATGCGTAACGGCAACACAAGTGCAGCGGAAAGCACAATTATAGAATACAGTGGTGCAATAACAACAAATTGGCGTTGCAGGGCAACAACAACTGAACATGAATTCACCATGAAAACGAGATGTCACCCCCTGAAACAAAATGTGTTGAGGGAGCAGAACAAGCCACTGAGAGAGAACCGTGCAGATCAAATCAGACCCTGTGGATTTAGAAGCAGGTCTGACAATTTTGACTGAAAAACTGACTATGGGGAATGAAGGCCTAATTTCTAGGACTACTGAATTAAACCCAAGAATGTTTGATATTGAACACCAGAATAGTTGTATCAAACATTAGCTTAATACTGGCTACTGATTATAACCTGATCATTTTCAACTTAAGTCAGACCATAGACATAAATGTTTGACCATTCCTGAAAACCAAAACACCCTCAATCACAAGGCCTAGTTAAGTAATTATCTGAAGCCATGTTAACCTACAATGGTCATTTCTTTATTGTTTCAGAGTTGTCTGTCTTCAGTGTAATTGCTAAATAGGCCTTTGAAGGACCCTATGATTGGTTTGCCCATATTGAATCTTTAAGGGTGTCACCCGTATTGAGAATGGTCTACACACTTTATAATATGTATGCTGTATGAGTCTGTGGCACTATAGTACGCAACTTTATGATAATTTCAAATCAACAGTGTCAATATAATTATGTTGTATCCCAGATCAATACCTTCCACACAATCAGCTAACCCAAAATCTTTTTTGACTAGTCATAATTTAGCGTAAATGACATCTGTAATATTTTCAGACGCAAAATTGAACTGATGGTACCTTTAGTTGTCATAATGTAATGACAGATATCATTAATTAGAATTTTGACTAAATTATATTGTAATACAGGGCTTGCCATAGTATGGCTGTAGTCAATTATTGTAGAAAGGTAGTTAGCTAGCTAATAGTTTTCCCATATCACAAATCAGTCTGGTCACCAGACAATTTACGTTAGATCAGAGATATAATTTGATAGATGTTAGCTGCTATACAGAGAACAGCATTATATTACTGTTCAACCATTGCTGTCGAGGTAAGTTTGCAAGTTCAATGTCACTCAAATTCAAAGAAGCTTTATTAGGATGGCAGTAATGCTGTTACTCATTATGGTGTGTTACAAGTTCACCAAACCGAAGTTACTTAGCCAGCATGCTAATGTTAGCAAGACAAACTTTCTCAGCAGCATGCTCTCCGGTTACAATTAGCTGTCCACATGTGACTCCCTTTAAATAATTCAAAAGGACCATTCAGAAAATATTGTTTTATTGAACGTTAATGGTGCTATATGAAAAACAATTATTTTAAAACTTTAAACTAGAAATAGCAGCAGAATGTGAAGAAATTCCATTTACCGTTTTGACATAATGTAAAAAAAACCCTTATGCTCTATATTGGCCAGATATCCACCAAATGTAGCATGTCAACCTGGTAGCCCAGGCTCATCATCCTCTCATAATTCCACGTTGTACCAATAGCCGTGATTCCACTATCGGGCCAGTGCAAGCTAGGGCTGTCTTTATTTTTATTAGCCCAAATATTAGTGTGCTAACGATTCTCCATGTTTTATTATCTGTTAAAGTTATTTAATTAGTGTAAGTGAGGTGCTGAACCTCTCTTACCTAACTCCGCTCACCCCGCCTTGCACCCTGCCACCGCCTCAAGCACCATTTAGCCCTGATTGGCCAAAGAGGAAGCCCGGAGAAGGCCCGATCCAGCCCCGGAAGTGACAATGGAAACGCAACTGGCCTGGGGAACTAACACCTGCACAACCACAAAAAAAAAAAACTCATTCTGGCGATTACTCTCCCATACAACTTCCTTGTAATTCCTCGTAAACACCTTGTCACCCAAGACAAGAAATATCAATCTGAGTAATTAGAGTGACCGAGTCAATCTGCTAGCTTCTTAAACCACTTGCTCTGATAAACCAGTCAGGCTGTCAGGTTTGCCTGGGGCTTTTCTGTTTTTTGAAAGGAGATTGGCAATAGTAAATTGGAGAGGTAAATCAACCTAGATATTAAGATTACATGCGTGACGATAGAGAAAACTATTTGGTTTTGTTTGAAACTAATCTTTTTTTATTCCTATCTAGGCTAGCCTATATGTAGGCCTATGTGTTTTGTTCCCCAAGTGTGCATGGCAATACTGTTTCTTATAGCCATGTCAATAAAGCAAGTCTATTTTAACTTAATTGAACTGAGAGAGAGAGACAGAGAGAGAAACCTTCCCTTTATAGACCTGGTCGTCAGTTCACCATAGGCTAATTATTGGTGTAAGGTAGGGGTTGCGTAGATTACTGGAGTATTGGAGTTATCGAGCAGCTTCATACTGCTCTCATACTGCTTTGTTTGGAGTCGGGGGTGAAGCAGGTTTAGGAGGGAGCTGAGAGCAAAGAAGAGTTGATGAGTAGAGGGTATTTCAGTTCCAAACTATAACTATATTATACCTATAAAAGGGTGTAAATCATATATCAAACAGTTGCACATAGCAGTTACAAATTTGGAAAACAATGGCACACAAGATTTGATGTTCTATTCTGAAGGTGAGATCCGGCAAACCAAGGCTTTATCTAGGCCATTCTATGGCAAGAGGCCTTAACTAGACCCCTAGGCACCTAGCATAACCCATTACCACAGCACAGTATATCTTGGGGGCCATTCTGGCACAAAGAACATATTACGTTTTAGCAGCATTGTAAATTAGATGTCACAGTGACATGTTAGCACACAGCACTCTTACATTGGGAAAGGTAGTTCACACATTTAGAGGTAGACATATTTTCCACTAAACCCCTCTATATGTACATGGAGCTTCACCTAAACCTAAAACTTTCCCAACCTCTCACACCCGGGACCATTTATCTCAGTGGGGTAGAGCCCCTGATGTTAAGATCCATCCTCAGTGAAGGAAACGTCTGCTCTGAAGTTACATTTGACCTAGATTGTGAGAAAAGTTTGAGGCAGCTAGTGCAACAGAGGTGAGACCATGACCGTGCAGCCGCAGTGAAATCCCACCCAAAGTCTCCTCAGGACCCACTCTGATACTTAGTGTAGTGAGTTCTGCTGCAGAAATGGTTTATTAATTGCTCCAAGTATCTAGGTGGACGGTATTTACAAAAAAAATGCATGGAGCCAATACAGGGGCCAATACTCACTTTAGTAAAAATGGTAAGAGATGTAGTTTGTCCACAGTTTAATGCCCTTTGGTACTGCCATTAAAATGGGAGCTCTGTTTATGCAAAGTCTCAGTCCAGCAGGCAGGCCAGGCGGCGAGAGGTCTCATCTCTGGGAGGGAGGCACTAACACCTGGTCACGGTAAAAGTCATTAACAGCCGTCCTTTGATTCACATCCCCCTGGTCTCCACAGGTGTCCCTATGCCTGAATCGAGGCATGACCTCAGGAACAGATGAATCTGTGAATCACATTGAAAAAGTTTGGTTTTGCTTTTCTTAAGTTTCCAGAACATCTTTCAAAATTCAAAATGTCAATTGAAGTTAGTGGCTCACAGTATTCATTTTGGTTAATTATAGTAAAAATGGTAAGTTAATGAGAAATATAACATTGTATGTAAATATTTTCATTTATACCACAAGTGGAAACTAAATTATTGGTGCACATTCTAAACTAAATTATTCGTAAAGACACAACAATTGTGACCTTATATGTTTACAGAATGGTACATGCACTCATGCATTTATTATTTGTTTTATTGTATAACATTGTGTTGAAGGAAAGACACAGTAGTCTAATAACTCTGATACATATGATCATAAGATCACGGTCAGCAATGAACCATCAAAGCCACTCAACATATCGGGATAATTAAGATGACATCAATGTCAGCTTGAAGAAGGAATTGTGGAATTGTTTGTTAGAATGTAATGGATCAGAGTGAAACGAGTGGCTAAATATGGGTTTACTCGGTTTTTCCTTCTTTAGTTTAATGTCATTCTTTTATAACAGATTGTCATGCACATTTTGATGTGTTTCTAAGATATATGTTTTCCCCCCAGTCACTGTTACCATTAATAGCACTTCAAATAGTAGCAGGCATGTTATAGTCAGTTCTTTTTGGTCAGAATTTTATGCAGTGCATATGCTGCCAAATTTAATCACACATCTAGTTATCTCTCTCGCTCTGGCCATTTCCACAAACTAATTTCATTTCATCTGATTATGTAAAACCACCACAAGCTATTAATCATAGCTTGTAATTGTACACGATTGATTCATATCTGAAGCTAATTTGTGAATAAAGACAATTCATTTACGACACTGTAATCCGTAATGTTTTATTTGCACTTTGGCATTAACATTTGGTTTTAACATAGGCTAAATGTACAGTTCTTCTTATGTGTCCTAGATCTTGGGTTACAGTGCACCTTGTTTTAAAAAGAGGCCTGATCACATTTCTCTTTCAGAGAATGACAGTGGGTGATCAATTTTAAACCGTTTAATGCTTCTTTGGCTATCCTTTTTCATATCTACTCTCTATGTTAAAGAACACCAGTTCTGTCAATGTTCCGTGGACACGGCCTAGGATTAGATAGATGGATTTGCTGCTTGGTATGGGTAGCTTTAACATGCTGCTGGCACGCCAGAAATAAATGTCTAAGTACAGTGGCTTGGCCTCTAATTTTCACAGGATTAGGACATTTTTCCTAATAAATTGAACTTTACTGTAGCAGAATGTCTTTCAGTTCATTTTAATGTTCATTTTCAATTTTTTTAGCCCCTAATACGGAATGCATTTATGGAAGTCCCTCCAAGTCGCATTTTCCATATTAACATATTTTAAATCACATTTGCTTTGGTAGTCACAGATTGGGCCCGGTCCCCTGTTGGGCAATTACAAGAGAGCCAAATACAAATGGCTTCTCTACAGGCAGCTCTAAGCCTTTCCAATTGAAGTAAGAGACTCTGGAGAAGGCCAAGCTGCTCAGGCTTGTTCTTAAACAGGGACTAAACAAAGCCCATCCAATGCAGTCAGTGATGAATTTCACTTTTTCTCCAGGCTGAATTATTCCATTCATAAATTGACATGCTACCATATCAATGTATATGACAATGTTGTAATATTGTACATTTTATGCATATTCTACTGTCACATGTGCATATTCTACTGTCTGTTTTTTTACCAATGTTTAAGCAATATGACACGAGTGAGAGTGGAGTTGGTAAAGGATAGCCCCACAGCTGTGATTCGGCTGTGGGCACGAGGCCGGAGGCTGAGTGCCGCGGGAAATCACAGCCGTGCAACCAAACTGAGTCAGAAACATTGTGCACATTCATCTGTCTTTAGGTTACATGTTCATTTGTACATTTCCCCTACTCCATTTGTTCCCTTTCCTCAATCAAAAATGTACAAATGTAACGTTATAAAATCGCTGCCTGCCATTATGCTCTCTCTGAATGAATGGATTGTTCAGTGGGGTTGTGCCCGGATATTCCCACTCATCGAATGCCTCTTGTCGACTTAACTGTTGTATGATGAGCGATATTATGAATGTTATTACATCATTCTCTTCTCCTCTTGATCTCTTTTCATTTCTTCTGGTCTCTTTACAGGGAGTGTGTGCATCTCACAGTCTGTGAAAATTCCAAGAGAGCCAAAGCAAGGAGAGTTTGTGAAGATCATCCAGCGAATCTCAGACAACCCTAACGCGAGAGTAGTGATTCTCTTTGCCAATGAGGATGACATAAGGTGAGATGGTAAAATGGGGGGAGCATGCTTGGGTTATGTGTATAACAAAATACCAGGAAGTAACGTTACCATTCACTTGTCAGAATAAGAAAGGTGCAGGTGTGATGTTGAGTGATATTTTTACCCTTTTGAAGGGCTATTAGTTACATTCTCAAGTAAAACTCCCATGTCTCTGTGTGCCAAGAGCACAATTTCAGAATGGATATGAAATTATTTGTAGGTGAGTCAGCTTTCTTTTCAAGGTAAAAGGGGTTCATATTCCAATAGTAGTTAGAACTGCACATGACAACGAAGAGCAAACCTATACCCAGACCACTGGGAATGGCAAGCTTATTTGGAATTACTTCGAATAGCTTAATTGAAAGGTTACTTGGAAGTAGGGGGAAGTAGGACACCAAACATTGTTCTTGGGTATGGCAGACAAGCATTTTACAGAAATCTTTTTCTAGATACAGTATATGTGTAATTTATCCTTTCTGAGAACATTTGAGGCCATATAAAAAGCTGCCATTGTTAAAGTTGTGCTTCTCCTAGTGATGGACTCAGACTATGGTGTTTGGGAGAACATGAACATTAATTCGGAGTCCTGTTTTGTCAGCCAGGCAGTAGATGCTTATCAGAAAGTCCCAGGCAGCGTGATAACTGGTTATGTGATGGAGACATGATGGCTACTATTGCTCTATAATTCTCACCAACACACCTGAAATGAACGAGATACTGCAGAACAGAAAACTCCAATCCTCTGTGCAGATGATCCCCTTCAGAAGGGTTTTCAGATGGACATTCTGCATACTAACATTAGGGGTGGAGACTGACTTTGAAAAATGGTCTCTATAACTGTCTCTTTGAAAGGATCTAGTGCACATTCAAAAGGGTGGGTGGATCAAAAGGGTGACTCTCATGACATATAGCAGAAATATGGTAAAATGATTAGCTGACAAGACATTTTCCCCAAATGGCAGTCCCATTAGTCTTGTGATCCATCATGTTTTATGCAACTTGCTCTAATGGAGAAAGCAACACAGTATAATGTAAGAATGTTTTTAAGCATTCATTTCACGATGTGTGCAACTTGCATGTAGATCTGGACAACCCCCCATATTTCACTACAGGCTGAACTTTCCCTGTGGTCAACCCTCTGGAACAAACAAAGCGAACAGAAAACTTGCAAACTTGAAACATCCGATGGCTATTTTGGTCCAGCAGTAGCTGCCCAGGTCTTTTTGTTCATTTTGCTTGTGATCTCATTTCAGACGGCTCCTGCAAGCTGCAGAGAAAGAGAATAAGATCGGCCACTTCTTGTGGGTGGGATCAGACAGCTGGGGGTCAAAGATCTCTCCTGTGGAGCACCAAGAGAGAGTTGCAGAGGGCGCCATCACCATCCTCCCAAAACGCCAGTCCATAAGAGGTATGGAAAAAGAGCGAACGGTCCTCCTTATAGTAGGTTCCAGACTGTCACTGCTACATCAAGTAACGGTCATAGACCTAGCAAAAAGTTTAATTACTTCTTTTCCAATCACTGTGCCCTTTGAGAATAAACTGTCATGAGCTTCTGTTCAAAAACATATTGAAAGTAGTGTCACTGGGTGTATTGATCCTGCTCAGTGAGGGATGCAGTTTAAAATGAACCCAATGAGCAGAAAAAGTGGGTCTCAATAATCGAATATCAGCCGTGGTTCAGCCACGTTCAAATTGTGAAGTAAGGTAAAGAAAAAATACTGTAATTGTTATAAAATACTTAGGTCATCGCAATGGATTACTTGTTAATGTCACTTAATTGACCGGCTTGATGCTGTTTGGGGGGAGCGTTTCAGTGACAAGGCTCTCATTGACTTCCTCAGGATTTGATCGCTACTTCATCAGCCGAACACTGGAGAACAACAGGAGAAATATCTGGTTTGCCGAGTTTTGGGAAAACAATTTTAACTGCAAACTCAGCCGACACCCCTTGAAGAAAGGCTCGGGAATAAAAAAGTGCACAAGTAAGAAGTCCCCTTTTCTTTCCCTTTGGCAAAACACCACTCTGCAGCGTTGCACAAAACGAGGTTGGAGGAGGAAAGAAAACACACAGGCAAGCCTGAGAGAGTTGCCAAATCCAGTGTGACAGATTTGGCCTGCAGTTCTATGATCTCTGGTAACACAGTGCTCCGTTTTCAAACTGCCAAGTGATTATTCATACGTTCACCAAGCCTCTTTAATCTTGCAGCTAACCAGTGCTGAACAATATCTCTCCCACACTTCTTACACAGTGGGTCACATCAGATCAGGCCTTCCATAGGGATGGAGGCTGAGGCCCCATGCATTCATTACAGATGACTGTGACAAGCAAACACGCCCCGTAGCTACAGCAGGCAGCCACATAGCCGCTTTGATCCGAGGCTGACCAACCAGTTTGGCCGGCTTCCCGATATACTCCCCACAACTACACATTTCAATCCGTGTGTTTGTGTGTGTGTGTGGGTGTGTGTGTGTGTGTGTGTGTGTGTGTGTGTGTGTGTGTGTGTGTGTGTGTGTGTGAGTGTGTGTGTGAGTGTGTGTGTACGTGTGTGTGTGTGTTTTGAGAAAATGTGTGTGTTCATAAGATTTCTCTAGAGGACTGATGCTCTGTGAGAATGATTAAAGTGCCGCCATGGCCTCCCTGCTCCAGTGAAGACTGGGACCTTACAGACTCCAGCTGTGCGGTGGCATATATTCTCCTGTTTTCCTCTTGGATACGATCAGAGTTACTCAAACATGTGTGCCCGTATATTCTCACGTTCACGTTTACATTTCTCCTTTTTGATATTAATGTCAGCGCCAACACTTCAAATGGTTTATTCCGAGTAACCAGCTAAACCATAAATATCTTGCCTGCAACAGCATGATAGATTTTATAAATTACATTTAATTAAGCAATGTAAATAAGCAATATTGTCATTTTACTGATGCTGTAAAGTAGACAGAATGAAAATCTTCATTCCCAGCAATACAGTAACTAATTGGAGCAGCTGCTGTTTGTCCCCTAGGAAGTAGAATAGACAAAACACAGCACTTCTGTATACAAGTAGACTTGCTGTCAGTCAACACTGTTAAAATGACAACCTCTGCTTACTGAGTTTGAACCGTGTGGTTGCTTCTATTAACACTTGGGTCCATTGTGTCACCACAACAAAATGAATTAGCTGGTTCATTTTGTGCATTAATCACACAGTACAGTGGGAAATCATTAGCAAACTCAATGGTATTTCTGGGCTAATTACAGGTGATTACTTGCTATCTCTCTATCCACCTTGTTAATTAGAGCAAATACAAAAGGCAGTTAATGGCCATGTTCCTGACCATGAACAGGCAGAAACAGAGATTGAGATACAGCCTCTATTTCCTGAAATACCTATTCCCCACCAGGTATATCATACATGTGGTCAAACAGGAAGTACAACAAAAGTCTTACCCTACAATTCAGTGGAGGTCATATTCTTTTCAGTTCCTAATGTTAAGATATCAGAACTTAAACATTACCGAAGGCTGACTGCCAGACACAAAATGTCAGTAATAAGTCAGTAATATAAAATATGTCTTTGCTATTACATGATGAGATTTGTATCATCATTTTACCATGAAAATAGCCATTTTACCAGTAATGTGGTTCTTGTCAGAAAAATAACCTGTATTCAAATGTTCACATCTGTGTGTTTACACACAAACACACACACTCAAAACAACAACAACAACAACAAAAACAGTACGGGATGTTTTGCCTTCAGAGATATGTGTGTGGAAAAGAGGTTTAATTCGGAGCTGTAAACATACTTATGGCAAATCCTAGGTCAGTTATGTCCCTGGAGTGATGGAGTAATGAAATGTTCTCATATAAAATATTAGTAGTATATGTAATGTAATATTAGTGTAATAGATACAACAACAACTCTAGTACATGCATATTCATACAAAACGGCAATTATGATGTAGTATGACCTTTATGTCAACATTTTCACAGTTTAGGAATGATAAATGTCAGGAATTTGGTCTTTGACAGTTGACAAATAGAAAACTAAAGAAGGTTGTTGGCCATATTGTGACAACAGGGTATTGGCAAAGACAACCTACCCATGCATGAGCTTCCCCAGCAAATGTATCCAAATTCTCACTGCAGACAGTGGTGTTCAAGACTAATCTGTCACAAAATCATCCAAATGCCCAATTCCTCTGCCAGTCCACGTACAGAGGCACACTGTGACATTTTGATGAGTTTGTTTCTACATGACTTGTGACAAACAGTGCTTGACACCATGTGAGTGTCAAGAGCTGAAAAGTGCTCTCTTAAATAAGAACTGCAGCTCCCCCTAAAGATCACTAAAATAGCAAATAGATCCATTAATGAATTAAACTATTGACTAAAACCAATATTTGGGCAAATTGTTAGATATTTCTAAGTTGCTCGTTATTATGCTTCGAAAAAAAAAGACTCGAAGCCAAAGACAGCCAGTCTCGTTACAATATGTTCTGTTTGCAACATAGGACTTAGATTTAATTAACTAGTCGTTTAATTTACTACACTTTATTGAAAAGTGATTGCTATATTCTATTGTCACCCTACCGAGTCACGCACCAAGCTGACGGTTCCCAGCTATCACTCAGGTAAATACTCGCATCTAGGAGGAGGCACTATATGCAGGAGCTAGCGAGACAAAAAGCCTGAATACAGATACAGAGATAGTTTTATTGATTGAACAGATACAGAAATAGATAATCATGTCTATGTGGATCTCTAGTTCACATTAAAGTCAATTGCTCAATTTTATGCTATTGTGCCACACATTTCTCAACAGTGTGTGAGATTTACTCAGTGTTCTTTAGAATTCTTTAGAATGCTTTAGAATTCTCAGAAAACAGTTGTGTTGAGAGCAGCCAAAGAGCATCAAAATGGCTCTGAGTGTATTTTGCTATGGCAGAGGACATTTCATTTTTATTTTGAGAGTACCTGAAATGTACATTGTGAGCGTAGTGCATTGTTGTTCAAATACAAAAATAGAAACAGAAAATCCAGCATGTTAAAGGACGACAGGTTTGTTAAAGTCACAGCTCATGCTTTGTTTGAATTTCCTTGAATGTTAACCTAACCATAAACATTAACATAAAACCCAAATCTATAATCAATGACCTCTCTCCTTCCTGTTAAAGAAGGCCACTGCCATCAGCCAGTTACAAGATACTTTTGATGGACTGGAATTTCAGTGCCATGTTTAATGGTGCGTATGATGTTTTGTACAAGTGCCTCATAGTAGAAAACAAAAACCTGGGCTTCTCTCATTAGTTGTGTCAAATCGGAAGGTTGGGAAACATGACCCTGACCAGTGGCACTCAAGCATTCTCCTTAATGAGCTCCATTAGCCCTTGGGACGACTTAGAAGGTAATTACGTTTTTAGAAATAAGCTCAAGTCTATAGATCAAATAGAGCTGAGGGCCAAATGTTGTTAAATGTCTTTCAGAACAAAGTCTAATTAGACTGCAGTGTTTGGGTCATCAGCGAGCAAACGTTTATTTTACTCAATCCATCTCTCTTTTTGGCGTGGGTGTTAAACACTATACATCTAGCCAACGAACAACGAATTTGTTCTATTTGGAGAAAAACTCCAAAGTTGAACATAATGTGTAGGGTTAAACGACTGCCCCCATTACTATTAGTGGAAATCATGCATTACTTTCTCATTAAGTGACTGAATGTCTACAGACTACTTGCATTCCCTATTCCATTCCGTCTCCCGTCTGTTGAATCGGAATTTTGGATCTGCTTGTATTAAACACGACCAAAACTCTGGAATTTCTCAATGTAGTGCACCGCATGGGCAGTACGCCAACCAGTCAGCTTGTTTTTTTTGTGGAGAGCAGAAGACATGAAGGAACTTCTGTCCTTGTGGGTCTTCATGTGTGCCTGAAGATCAAAGAGGCAGAGAGCAAATGTGTGACAAGACCTGTCTCTGCATCTAGGAAGGCTTTGTGATGGATATTGATTGGAGCATATGGAGATGGGACCATGTGGAAGATGACATTCTCACATTTCCACAGAGAAATGTTGCAGGTTGTTTTAAAAAGAACTCTAAGCATCTTCTGCATGTCTCGGAAAGTTACTGGTGATACAATTTGACGTAACTAGGGCGATTCTGAGAAACCAGTATTTTAATTTCAATTCAATTCAATAATACATCAATTGTAATTAGAACATTGACGCTGTCTTTGAATTGGGACAGCTACTGTTCAATATCTGAGGGGATTTGTCGTTAATGGAAAGATGAAAGAATATGTTGTATGAGGATCTCAGCTCAGGGTTGAGAGGATGGATCAGTGGCAAAGGTAGTAGCAAAGCCTTTATGGGCAAGGCTCGCCACTCGCCACTCGCCATCTTGGACATGCCCCCGGCAGCTATTTCAGGCTATTTAGATCAGGCTCCTATCTAAATGAATGGGGAGAGATCTGTAACTTCACGTAGGATGGTGAAACAGACACATCTGACATAAACAGAACAAACATTTTCCCCAACTGCTCAAATAAGGTGTTGACCTGCTCACTGCGGATGCACCCAATTTTGCAGTTCTATTGCTCTGGTTATGGTGGAAATAAACAGAACGTTCAGGTGGGGCCAAGTAAGCTGTTTCCAACAATGTGATTGGTTCTTTATAGTACAGGGCAGGATTTCAAGTTACAAACCCTATTTTTAGATTTGTTTTGGGTCAAAAAAGGGAGAAAAATGATCAAAAGTAGTCAATTGGCCTACCATGTGATGCTGCAGTGGACACTCAAAAGAAGAGCCCCTGCCTCTGATAATCCACTAAGGGCACTGAATGGGGTGCTACGTCAGAGATGGGAAGGACTGAAAGGTAAAACACTGACTGTACAACAGTCATTTTCTACAGTTTCCTTACAGTTATTGAGGTAAACAGACGCAGATGCGTCTCTGCAGGGTTCCCTCCCATATTGTCAGACCCTTGTAATAACATTTACATTTACGTCTGTGGCTAAAATAAGCTATTTTCTTTGACGTGCATGCTTGCTCAAAACCTTCTATGTTGAACTTTGCAATATATCAGTAAGCTTCGGTTAAGACCAACTAGTTGGTTATTAAGAATGCACCTACAATAAATTACCTATTCAATGAGAATACGAAATAAGATAATCATATTTGAGCCAGCTGCTTTTATGTTATTTTTTGTTATAAGGGCGGAATTAGTTGAAATGGGAAAACAATTACAATATTATTGAAGTTGTATTCCAGTAGTCTACAAAATATTTAGTATTTAGACATAGGCCTTCTACTGGGTAATCTTTTCTTTGAAAAAGGAGCCAGATTGACAGGTAATGTGAATCTTTCTAATGTTTCTCATTTAAATAGCTCTTTAAAATGAAATGTTTCAAAGGAAAATAGAGTTTAAATCTGAGTGCTTGTATTTATGAATAACAAACATGACAGACAAGATGCATCGAGGAATCGTTTCATAATCAAATCGTTACCCTTTGAATCATGATCAAGTTGAATCGCGAGGCCAGTGAAGATGCACACCTCTACAGAGTAGAGTCTGAGCAGGCCCTCAGTACAAGATCTTAAAGGACTTATTGCACACAAGGGCAGTTCTCTGCTAATTCTATTCTTTTGTGGATTGCATTGAACTTACTGTAGTTCGTATACCTACTCTTCCAAAGCAGGACAAACTAACATCTGAGAGTGTGTACAGGTATCATGATCTTGTCCATAAAGTATCTTACCACGGACACTTCATTTCTCAGGAGAGGTTCAGTTTTTCAGTCTGTGATGAATCAGGTAGTCTAGGGACATGCAAGCTGTATCTTCATGAAATGGGAAATTATAACGGGAGAACGCTTTAACATAGCATGACAAGTGAAAGTGAGATAAATTGCATTACCTTGACTTCTTGGTCGTCTTGTTATTGCGTGTCAGCTTCCGCCCAATCGAGGTACAGATGCTTAACCATAGAACATCACTGGTTAATATGTGCTGTGTTGAAATCATTCTAGTAGGTAAATGATAAAGATACAATTGTTTTGTCGTTTTCAAAAATGTACCGTAACTGTAAATAATGTCTTGGTAATCGGGGCATCACAAAGGGACAAATGGCCTGTCATAGCAGGCTACTGTGTATTCTCAAGAAAAGTGAGTTCACCAAGAAATGCAATCATACTCAACCTCTTTCGTCAGTGAAATAGTCAATTAAGCAATTCCACTAGGCTTTGGCAGCAAAGGTAGACCTAATATATAATTTGTATAAAGAGACATAATCAACTCTGAATACAGGATGACAGCCCTGAGAAGTTGTGTGTGATATTATTCGGCCCCTCTAAATCCCTCAATATGTCAAAAAGAAATTGCTCTTTACCATTGATTTCATGCCGGAGGAAAACCTGAATATGATTTTCCCTTCATTCTTTTCTTTGAAAAAATCTTGATGTACAGTCTGCATACAAAGTAAACCATTTCCCAGCACAGTGTTGAATTCAAAGAAAGCCGTAATCAGTTCAATTGTATCAATCACAAAACTAACATAATGATACAGCTCTGATACAGGTGATCAACATTGGTTGATTGGATGATTGTTTTCTTAGAAGCATATGCTGGATTGATTAGTATTAATGTTTTCTTTATTACGTACCATTTCTAAATAGTACCATAACCATTTATGTTCAGCAGTGTGAAGCAATGATCTATAAGACAGGAACACTCTATAACCACTATGATGTGGAATTAATACGAGTGCCCAAAAGGTGACCACACATATAAAGCAAGTTTATTTGGCCTTTTGACAGTAGTATGAAACTTGCAGTAAGATATAGGCGCCAGAACCATTGCACCCTCTGTCAGAGCTTATGCCTCCAACGTTTTCTGCATCCAAGGTACCCCAATGGCAAGGCTGCCCTTAATCTGAATAGATTTCTCTTTAGGCGAGGAGCTTGCCAAGGGACTGCGTGGGCGTGCTCTGACTTGAGGATGAGACAAAGTGGCATGCAGGAGAGATACCACTCCTCCCAGGCACCCCTGCGGCCCTCTGGCTGCAGTCACACGGTGACAATATTTGTGTGTCCATCCGAAGTGCTTGTGGCACACAATTACACTGCTATAGCCTGGGTTCTTTATTTCACGTTTTTAAAGATGCATGGCTTGTCAGGATGTTACGTTGCCTTTGGTGAGCCTTAGCAGGCAGAGATATACTGTGGTTGAAAGGCAAGCTGAAAGTGGGGCAGTGGACATTTGTTTTGCAAGCAGCTTGTGCTTCAGCATCAACAGATATACTAACACGTATAATAAGACAGGTGAAAGACATATACATAGTTATTCAAATATTTACACACAAACAATATATCAACACATTCTTTTCCAACACTTGTTTACATGGTTATTAGGACCTGTTAAACTAATGTTCATCTTGCATATCAATTTTGTGGTGTCTTTGCTTTTCAGCATTTTAACATGAATTATCTATTACTTGTTGTAATTTCATCACTACCAAGGTTTATGCAACAACACTTCCAAGATGTTGGAGTTTACAAAACAGCTAAATCCACACATCAGAAGTAATGATGTTTCAGTAGAATAATTAAACAGACATGAGACTTCATTGAATCGTAAACTGTCTATTTTTTTTCAGATTTTCATGACTTCATTATTTAATTTTGTATTGATTCTGAAGTGGTGGTATGTTACGTTGGTATATACACTTATTGGGCCCATCAATTCCATTGATGCACCGTCTGTTGGAACTTGCGAAGTCTGCAATCCAGGACCAAGTACTTATTTCATGCCATATTCCATACAACGTGCAGAGCTTTCAAGGGTGCGCTGGCGCCTCGTTTTGGTGTGTCTGATGAAAAACGTAAGAATTTCAGTTAAGTTGTGCAAGGCGCGGTTTACCAATTTTGTGAAATGTTTTAAATCTCGGACAACCATGTCTAATCTCTGTGTAGTTTAAATCTGAAACATGATGAATTTAACGATTACAGATGTTAGCAAAGTGTGTCCTAGAAATGTGCAGGAGAGAAACACTGACCGCACAGTCATGGAATTAACAGCTTATTTAAGTCAAGACAATATTTTACGGAAGGGATACATGTATGTTATGCAGTTAGGCAAAATTAAGCCACCATTCTCAAGTACAATGTATACACTTATCAAATACCATTTGGTAATGAACAAAAACAAAGTAAGACACCAAGGTAAGATTTTGTTTTGTAGTTTATTACATCATACTCAGTTTGAACCACTGATTCTGCTGAGCTCTTCATTTCCCCATTCTAATATAGCCTCACGTAACTGTAGGCAGTGGCAAAACAGATTACTGTAAGATTTGGAGAGAAGGAGCATAGGCAAGTAATTTCACAAATAAGATCAGTGCCAACAAATATTTATTTCATATTCACTCCACATCAAATAGATTTTGATAACTGGTGTGGACACTGATGTGATGAAGGTGACATAAGTCGCAGAGAGCCTGCACATATGCATTAGTACTGCTCGTCCCTATAGAAATGGCCACAGCTTTCATTACAGTTCTTGTGTGGAGCTGCTGTGGTTGTTTGACCTGTGCTGGGCTGTTGTCAGTTCAACACAACATATTTACTTATTTCACAGTCACAATTTGGCAATTTAATTTTTTTACAAAATGCATCGGTGTCTGTCTGATGCCTCCCAAACCAAGGAGAGTTTCCTTGAACAAAGCAACACCTATCATCCCATCCCATGTGCCCTTTAGGGTCCCTTATCTTTCAGTCTTTTTGACTCACAGTATCAAGGTCATTATTTGGCGCCAGATCTGTTGTTATGTGTTAAATATGCAACCAACACCAGAGACCAAAATTAAGTTGGGCAGAGGAGGGACCCTTTACAGTTGATTACATCTAATGACGACATATAGTCTCCTTATCTGAGCCTTTGACATCTGGCCAGCATTTATGGGTGATGGGGCAAGGAGTTAATTGAAACCTTCACTGAGCAATTAAGATGTTATAAGACCAACTAGAACCATCTCAGCAGTAATAAACATACACATGTCACCAATGATTATATCAACTTCGCCAAGATAATTAATCTTGCGCTATCTCTGCCTCTTTCGCTCTTGTCTCTCTCTCTCTGTTATTTTTCTCCTTTGTCTCTCTCGCTCTGTCTTTCTCTCTCTCGTTGCTCTCTCTGTCTTTCTCTCTCTCTCTCATCTCTCTCTCATCTTTCGCTCCCTGTCTTTCTCTCTCTCTCATCTCTCTCCCTGTCTTTCTCTCTCTATTTCTCTCTCTCTCATCTCTCTCCATGTCTTTCTCTCTCATCTCTCTCCCTGTCTTTCTCTCTCTCTTTCACCTCTCTCTCTACCTTTCTTCTTCTCAGCCCAGGTGTTTGCATGGTTTCTTCTTAATTGTATCCTCATCTTCAGCTTGTGAAAGTACTGGACCACACCCCTTTAACATAAAAGCATATGATGGACTCAACAATTGTAATAATATAACCAACAAAAAAGACAGCAACACTTAACAACCACTATGATGTGGTATTAATACAAGTGCCCTAAAAGTGACCACTCACATAAAGCTAGTGTATTTGGCCTTTTGACATTAGTATGAAACTTGCAGTAAGATATAGGCGCCAGAACCATTGCACCCTCTGTCAGAGCTTATGCCTCCAACATTTTCTGCATCCAAGGTACCCCAATGGCAAGGCTGCCCTTAATCTGAATAGATTTCTCTTTAGGCGAGGAGCTTGCCAAGGGACTGCGTGGGCGTGCTCTGACTTGAGGATGAGACAAAGTGGCATGCAGGAGAGATACCACTCCTCCCAGGCACCCCTGCGGCCCTCTGGCTGCAGTCACACGGTGACAATATTTGTGTGTCCATCCGAAGTGCTAGTGGCACACAATTACACTGCTATAGCCTGGGTTCTTTATTTCACGTTTTTAAAGATGCATGGCTTGTCAGGATGTTACGTTGTCTTTGGTGAGCCTTAGCCGGCAGAGATATACTGTGGTTGAAAGGCAAGTTGAAAGTGAGGCATTGAACATTTGTTTTGCAAGCAGCTTGTGGTTCAGAACCAGACGTGTTGTCTGAAAGAATTCTGCATAGGTAGAGATAAGAGGTATACTAACAAATATAGTAAGAAAGGTAAAAGATATATACATAGTTTCTCAAACATTTACACACAAACAATATATCAACACAATCTCTTCCAACACTTGTTTGCATGGTTACTAAAAGATGTTAAGATAATATTCATCGTGCATATCAAATTGTGAATTCTTGTGTTGTGGTAGCATTGCTTTTCAGCATTTAACTTGCATTATCTATTACTTGTTGTAATTTCATCACTACCAAGGTTTATGCAACTACACTTCCAAGATGTTGGAGTTTACAAAACAGCTAAATCCACATTTTAGAAGTAATGATGTTTTAGTAGAATAATTAAACAGACATGAAACTTTATTGAATCTTCATTGTCTAAATTTTTTTTTCAGATTTGCAACGTTAGAATTATGTATTGATTCTGAGGTGTTGGTATGTTACGTTGGTATATACACTTATTGGGCCCATCAAATCCATTGATGCACTGTCTGTTGGGACGTGCAAGGTCTGCACACAAGGACCAAGCACTTATGTCATTACTGGGCTAAGCCATGTTTGTAATGCCATACCACGCACAAAGCTTTCAAGGGTGCACTGGTGACACGCGTGTTGGTGTGTCTGATGTTTCATTTAAGTTGTGCAAGGCAGGTTACCAATTTCGTAAAATGTTTTACATCTCGGACAACCATGTCTAATCTCTGTGCCGTTTAAGTCTGAAACATGATGAATTTAATGATTACAGATAAGAGTGTGACTGACCGTTATGGAATTGACAGCTTATTTAAGTCAACACCATATTTTACAGAAGGGATACGTGTAGGTTATGCAGGTAGGCTAAAGTAAGCCACCATTCTCAAGAACAATGTATAGATTAATCAAATATAATTTGGTAATTTACCAACAAAAAGTAAGATTCTGTTTTCTATTTTATTACATCATAACAGTTTGAACCTCTGATTCTGCCGATTCTGTTGGCACCAGATCAGTTGTTATGTGTTAAATATGCAACCAACACCAGAGACCAGAATTAAGTCTGGCCGAGGAGGGACCCTTTACAGTTGATTTCATCTAATGATGACATATAGTCTCCTTATCAGAGCCTTTGACATCTGGCCAGCATTTATGGGTGATGGGGCAAGGAGTTAATTGAAGCCTTCACTGAGCAATTAAGATGTTATAAGACCAACTAGAACCATCTCAGCAGTAATAAGCACACACCTGTCACCAATGATTATATCAACTTCTAAAAGATAATTAATCTTGCACTATCTTTGTCTCTTTCGCTCTTGTCTCTCTCGCTCTGTCTCTCTCTTGTCTCCTTCTCTCTCTGTCTTTCTCTCTCATCTCTCTCTCTCTCTTTCTCTCTCTCTCTCTGTCTTACTCTACCGTCTCTTTCTCTCATCTCTCGTTCTCTCTCTGTCTTTCTCTCTCGCTAATCCTTCTCTTCTCCTCTTCTTCTTTGCCCATGTGTTTGCATGCCTTTTCATTTCATCCTGATCTTTATCTTGTAAAAGTACTGGACCACACATTTAACATGAAAGCATATGATTATATTAATTATAATTTGAGATCTTTCTTAAAGGTGGACATATTCAGGAAGACTGTTAACAAAAGTTTAAACTCAATGAATTCTCTCAAGATATGTCCAAGTGAGAACCTGGGGCTTCAGAAATTAGAATCGATTTATTCCTCCACAGCAGTTTTAACATTTTCCTTCAAGCTAATTGTATGTGGCAGCTTCCAATAAAGTTAACCAAAGGTGAATTCACAAAGGGAGTAGTAACTTTAGGGGTGTTTGGTTTTCTGCCACTAATTAGTCCTCATTTTGAGGTTATTGCTGTCTAATAGAACAAAATACTACAGCAAATCACAGATGGCATGTTAACCTATTCCACGTGGAGATTGTATTAACCTGAATAGGAACCCACACAGCGGGCCCCAGAATTGAAAATTCTATCAGAAATATGTCTCTACAGAAGATTCTCACACACTTTTTCAAACATTTGCTGTTTTTTTGCAGTATGTACATGAAATGAAAATGTGATCACACAAGGAATGATTGCACTTTTACTGACTACTATATACACTATCAATAGTGTTTTTTCACTGTTAATCATAGAACAGCTAGTTAGGACACATCATTCAATTGGTTGAAAGTTTCTCTCACCTGATATGTAAACTGTATATTAGCTGAGATGTTATTAGATCGCTGCCACAATGTTATTTGTGATAACACACTCAATGTCAAGTTAAGTTGCATGCAGAGAATGTACTCATTTTGAATCGGCTAGGAGATATTAGCTGTTTTTTTTCCTTTTGAACACCCTATAATAATCCCAGTTCCAAACTCTGGGAGTTCTGACATCTGATCTCATGTACAAACATGCATTTATGAATCATATGGCCTTTGGCTACACCAGCTTAATCCGTATACTTAGCTCAGTGGTTGTGTTTGGTAATTGATAAAATTTCATATCTAGGATTTGAGAAATAATGTATTATTACCATTTGTTGGAATTCAATTCAATTCTAACATTTCTAACAATTCTAACAGTTATCAACATGCTGAAAGGTTACTGTATGGCAAAGTCAGAGAAAAAGCTAATTTCCTAAACAAGAAACCAGAGACAAAAAAGGGGATGTCATGTTATGTCAAGCAGTGTTGGTCTTGGCAGTTGGCTGTGCATTATCCCTTACTTATGTGGACAGGGTGCGATTATTATGAGATAATGTACCTTATGTACTGTCATAACACGCTGCAGACCTTTGGTGTAATGGAAGCATAGCTCACATTACGATTTAACAACACCTCTGATGAAGGCAAGGCAATTGTACTCCTGTGAATGGATCTTGTTACACCACATTATGTAATAATGCTGCATTTTGTAAGAACACCGTGCATTTTGTGATGAACAGCTTATGTAATAATTCTTTCCACATTTTGTAATGTGTGTTAATATTTTGTGATGAAAATGTAATAGCACTAGACATTTTGTAATAACTAACCAAAATGCATGTCTTACAGAGTAGCTACAGAGTAATTACAAAACACAGTGTTAATACATTAAGTGGTGGAACAGACCTCACAGATAAGTCCATTTTTTGGATCTATTCTTGCCCCACTGTGAATGGCCCAGGTCCCAAAAGTGGATAAACTTGATTAAAGAGTGATTTGCCAGGGCCATGCGAAGATTTACTTTTTACTAGCACAGGTGGTCCTTCATGTGATCGAAGAAACCTATAAAAGTGTCTCTTGCGGGAATGACTGTATAAAACACTAAACACACTTAAGACTCGGGTCATAACTTTAATCATGCCTCTGTCTCTAACATCTAACATACTGGCCCATAGTTTGAGAATGAAAGTAACTAGCAAAAATGGCAGGCACATGTGCAATGTTGAAAAGCTTCAGTGAAATTTCCCACACAACTTTGCACTAAGGGTAAACTTGTAGAAGGTTGCATATTATTCCGTCCCACTGGTTATTATCCCTTGGGTTGTAGCTTACATCTTGTCCTCAGACAATTAAATTAGATTAGCCAAATCTAACCTGATAGAATTTCTATGTAATTCTGGCTCTATGTCTACAGTATATGTTTGATGTCGTAGAGTGATAGCTTAATTCCTTAAGGTGGAGCAAAACTGGATTTGTGACATGATAAATGACATGTATTAGCATATGTTTTTATATGAAAGTGGCTGGGGTGTATTCATCTAAATGGACCAAATGCTGAGGCAAAATCATAGGATAGTGGTTATGGTGACAGATTTAAAAGTGCCCTAATTAAATTGCTGGGTAAATGCATGTGCTGTGTGCTGCCTAGAAGTGTGTTATAATTTCAGGGTCTGGTGAATGTACACTGGTCCAGTTAACTAATATATAGCTAATGCTAAATTAAAAACACAGACATCTAGTCCATATAAAAATGTGCCAAACCAAACACTTGTTTGTGAAGTGACATTAAGTGAAATTCAGGCTGTATAATGGTGTTCACAGAGGCATCAGTTAAATATTACATAGTGCAGACATTCCAGTGATAATCTATCTGTTCACATGCTACTTGTCCTACTGAATTTTTCTCTGCTGTCAAGGAGCTTCCCTCTGTTGTTTATTTGCAATCAATTACATTGTTTGTTTGTTTTACTTCCCTGCAGATGAGGAAAGGATTGGGAAGGATTCCTTGTATGAGCAGGAGGGGAAAGTCCAATTTGTGATTGATGCAGTGTATGCCATGGCACATGCGCTTCACAACATGCACCAGGACCTGTGCCCTGGAAAAGTGGGACTGTGCACCAAAATGGACCCTATCAATGGCACTCTACTCCTGAAATATATCCGCAACATCAACATCTCTGGTGAGTCCTGTGATATCCTAAGGGCTTGAAAGCCTAAAGGTGCTATAAGTAAGAATTTGAGTTTAAATCATACAACAATTAACTAGAAATAGCAGAATGTGAAGAAATAACCGTTTTGATTAAATGTCTAGTACACCTTTGACCAGCTATCTAGCAAAATTAGCATGCTAACCAGCTAAAGCCTCTCTGTTAATACCACTTTGTACCTCAGGAGGCGCTAGTAAGTCAGTGAAGCGAAAACAGCACGGCAAAGCAATTGTGTAGTACCGGGCATAAGACCTCACTGTCAGGAATTATTACTATTGCTGTTATTAATTGCTAAAATCCCATTTCAGGGGCTAAAATAATGACAGTTAAAGTGTTTATTAATTTATGGAGAAGTGAAATGTTACAGAGCATCAATCCATTTTCAGAGTGCCAGATTGAATTGAATTTCAAGTAAACATGGCTATCCAGTAGTTAGTAGCAACAAGTAGCTCAGTAGCAAGCCCATCCCAAGTATGTCTCAGTTAACATTAATGGTTAGACTATCAGCTAGCTGAAACGCTTGAGTGCTTAAATGAAAACCTACAGGGGTCAGTTTGCCTAGACTAGAATAAGTTAATGTAATATATAAATATCAATCGATGTTGATGGAGACACTAAGGGTAGCCTAGAAATGTTTTCATGCTACATGTTGCCTTTAGCCAACTTGGCCAAACTTTTTGGTTACTTCTGAGAAGGGAGAGGCATTTGGGATGGAAATGTGTAGTAATATACTGTCCCCAGTCTGCTTGGGGTGGGCAGTATGTAATAATTTAGTGCGCTAGCCGATAGCCAATCTTAGATATAGTTCCTTTAAGTCATACCCCAAATAAAACAACAACACAGATTTGTAAAACATTAGTCAAGATTATACTTTAATCTTACTTGTGATTGTAAAACTAAATACCAAACCATAGAGTTTTAATGGATGCACAAAAAGGCCAGAGTAATGTAAGATGAATTGTCCACAATTTAAATGTATTTGTTGTGGTTCCTTGTAGTCTCACTCTCTTTCTCTCTGTCTCTCTCTCTTACACATACACACACACACACACACACACACACACACACACACAGTTGAATAGCTTCGTGTCCAGGATAACGGCTTAGTGAGTGACTGTCAGACTAACAGGCTATTAACAGACTATCTAGCTAGCAGGAGTAAAGAGCAGTCTGATTCCTTTCCATCCATCCTGCAGCCTGACCACAGCAGTATGAAGTAATTGAGTATAAGCAGAGCAGAATCCGGTGGTCTCAATAGAGGAGCTGAGATTAGGTTTGACAGGCATTATGTGCTCATACTGCTAATTCTGGTAGCGTCACTTGGTAGTTCGGGTCTCTTTAGTTGTCTGTCAGAACATCTTTTATAAAGTGGTTTATAAGATGGCTAATCAGAGTCATAGTTGGTTGTTAGCCAGTTAGCTTTCTTGTTTTAGACAAAATTCCACGATGCTTCTTTCTTATATTATACATTGTGTCTGAAATGACGTCTGTATTTTGAGTATGCCACCGATCCCTTAGAAGTGATGAGGGTATCACAAAATAAAAGGTGGTAACTCCTGCCTTTATCCCAAACGACAAGAAGCTCCTATACTGCCAGCAAAGTAAATTAGCTCACAGCAAGTATGAACAAAAAAGTGAAAAAAAGAGTGCCACTGGCTCATGTTCACAGCCCTCCTCACAACATGGTAAATCTACCATGTGAAAGAAAGATGATTTGGATCATTCTCCTCTTCTCTTCTCTCACAACCAGACCACCTCAACATAGGGAGAAAGGCGATGATTATGTCTCTATCACAAAGTTCCAGTTCAGCCTGGGCCACCAGAACAACACTTTTGACCCTTAGCATGCACTCGACAAATGTTGAAAGAGACGATATATGTGAATGAACTAGTGGAACTCCTGTGGACAGCCTACATGCTCACTCAGTTCTGTTTGCTTCAGTTCAGCAGGTCACAGCTATGTGCCATGTATAAGCATAGATGAAGGTCTGGTAGTCCAGAGGACACAGTCACCCAGAATGCTATGTTTTCCTTGATGCAACTCACAAAACATATAAACACACTAAAACAAATTCATTAAATTATTAGTAATTTATGAATTAAATAAATAATAAAAGTCTTGCTATGCATCATAGGATGCAACATATTCACTAACAGCTCTTAATTACTGTGTACTCCAAATACCATATTGTAAGTGTCATTATTATGCACTTGATACCTCATGATAACTGTCAGTAAGGCCAGTTGGATTAGCTGACATGCTAGAGTATTATCACTGCCATACAGGCTCTTATCCACTAGGACATGCTGGTTCCACACCACAGTATGCTGACCAGTTATAAACTCCAGTTTTGTGAAGGTATCCATCAACCCAGCATTTCATTATATGGATTTCAGACACATGTTTTTGTATGCTTAATCTATTCTCTGCAATGGAGTTTGACTTCAGGTCTCATCATACCCATGAGTGGAAGACCCCAGCAGCGTGTCCAATGTCTAGTGCCTGGTGCAGCTGGTCACAGCACGGACGTTTACAGTCAATTAAAGAATAATTTCATATCCACACAGGCTGTCTGATCCCTACTTTGAAGTTAAATAGTATGGTCAGGACCTACTGCTTAGCCTATATGTTATAAGGAATAGCTAGCCTAATTATTAATACAACAGACTAATATAAGCCTAGTATTAACCGATTCAAAGAATAGAAGAATACATAGTAAATCATAAAACCATATTTGATCCAGACAGATTTGATCTGTTGTAAACAAGAGCTCATATCAAATAAAAATAAAAATATGTAAAATATTTTAAATATGTTTAACTGTTCAAATGTAGTGACAATGTTTATGAAAGGCTATGCAACAGCTGATGGGAATCTTTAAAACAAATTAAAAACAGGTAATAGGCTTATATGTGCATCTCAATCTTTGGACCAACCGTTGGGAGGGAGGAGGTGTACAATTGTACAAAAAGGGGGGGGGGGGGGGGGGGGGGCTGCCATTCAAAATTGGGAATGGGAATCAATGCTGCAAGGGAAGTTAGTGGTATTACACTAAGCAGTAGACCCAGTTTAAAGTAGCAATTTCCTCCTGTGCAAATTGATTGGAGGTAGGGAAATGTATAACAGCACATCCACAGGGACAAGAGCCGCTTCTATTCTGTCAGTTACATTTCCATTTACTGTGGCTACAATAGCGTAGTAGTGCATCTATTCCTTTCAGCTTTCCGTCCTGCATTTAATAGTTTATACTTACTCATAAAGTGAGTTTATACTTATCCATCAGAGGGTAGCCTATTTTTTTAAGCAGTGCAAAACTAGGCTTATACGTGACACACGTCTGCAAAGGACATATTGCCCATCTGAGCACCTGCAGGCATTTGTGGAATTGCATGTCCATGGAGCAGATGCACTGGATGCGTTTCATCTGTACTCTCTAAAGCTAGCTTTCTGCTGTGCACCTTTTAACTAATATATTTTGTAAATACCAAAGTGCTACATGTACAAAGCCGGCAGTCTGTCTGTGTGGCTTGTCAGGGTGTTGTTCACTCATCACTCATCACAATCCTCTGTGTTATGACTCATCGTTATCATATGTTATGTGACATTGCTGATGCTGCCTGTGTGTATGCACGTATGCAGGTGTTAACACCAGCTAATTTAGTTACTTTGTGTGTGTGTGTGTGTGCATGTGTGTGTGTGCATGTGTGTGTGTGTGCGTGTGTGTGTGTGTGTGTGTGTGTGTAGTAATAGCTGTACTTACATCCTTTTGCTGTTTAATGCGAAATGTAAATCAAAATGTTGTAAATTCCTCATGTCTAGAGACTCAGTAAACGCATATTGTACATCACTCTGAAGTCTAATTCTGAAGTCCGTGGGTTGTTCATATTAGAGGAGGGACCCACGTTGGGGTCTGTTGTCTCTTGCACTGCCCCTCAGTTGGGGGTGTCACCACATTCCTCTTCCATGCCTCATTACAAAGTGTTCAGTTGGCTTGGGATCCTCCTGTCACCCATTCTATTAGATGTTTGTTTGGTCACCCTAGAGACAGGAAAGAGAATAAAGGTTATTCTTGAAACTACTGTTATATTCTCTTTTTGTTATTTGTGGGGCTTTTTCAAGCCTTTATTGGATAGGACAGTAAATATGTGTCAGGGAAGGAGAGAGGGAGAGAGGGAGAGAGGGATGGGAAGAAATAGGGATTGGGGCAGAAAGATCCTCGTTTTTAACAAGTGGAACCAAATCATCCCTGTCCAATCCATGTTTTTTGTTTGTTTGTTTGTTTATTGGACTTCCTTAGGGACCATAGTGTCTAGTCCCCTGACTTTATAGTCTGTAGATACATGAGTGGTTTCTAAAAGCACACATATTTTAGATATAATCCTGTATGTGGAAACTGACACTACATACAAGCTATGGGAGCTACTATAGATTGTTTCACTCATATTCACTAGATTATGAAGTGCATACTACGTATATATTAAACCGATTATTCAAATGCAAATGTTTCACATAGCTCTGCCCCGACATGTTTACACAATCTTGAAGGCTGGCGTTGACCACAGCCATCAGTTACACTTCAGTGTTCGCTATTGCATCAGCAATCAGTATGTTGAGTATTGCCTCACACACTCACAAACACAGACACACACACACACACACACACACACACACCTACACACTTTCCAGCCAGTCTGTGTCAAGTGGTGGGCCATCTCTTAATTACATTTTCTATAGTAAATAAAATAATGCAATATATATATATATTTTTTTAATAGGATTCAAACATTCCATTTTGTTTGGTGCTCAATACATTAATCATTTCCGTTGCCTCAGTCATGGCTCATTGGTGTGCCGCAGCGCTGGCTTACTGTGGGTTCCCACACCCACGACTCCTCACAACACGGCTGTCTCATCAGCATCGGGAAACAATCTGCCGTGCCAAAATATGTGAGCCCATAGCATATTTAGCGCAGGGCATCAAGCACCAAAACAAACACAGAGAGACAGACAGATGTCATGTGAGATTAGAGGAAATCTTGACCTACAGCAGACGTTTACACCCTCAGAGTTGGGTGAATACTGAATGCTGTGGTTAAACCATTAACTTCTTCTTTGACATGACCCTCATTCCTTTCCAAAGCGCTGTCACCACTTGTGAAAATGGCCCGAGCCGGCCATCTCACGATGTGGGATGTAGCCTGGTAGAATGGGGTTGCAGGTACGAACACACGGCGCAGGAGACAGTGGCTTCCTTAAAAATAGCTATATTTATTTACAACAGGGTTTTTTTTAAAACCCCAAAACATATAAACACAAACTGAACACACTAAAGCCTATACTACACAAGGTACACCTCTGTGCATACAGGTTTGGTCTAGTACCTTGTCCAAGCTCCATCCAGCATGTTCAGTCTGTCCTCCCTCATGAAACAATGAGGTGGCCCTTAAATAAGGCCAAATTGGTCCAATTAAAAGGTAATTGGACCTCTCCACAGGGGTGGGGGAATCCGGACCCAACCATTTAGGTAGGGGAGTCCAGTCCTTCTTCCCCAGTAGACCACAGTGAGAAGGGGGAGGGACTTCACCTTTTCACACCACTATAATATGTTTCATATTTTGTCATTTTTTTGTAACATCTCATATAATCACACAACTGTTTACACTTAAGTCCACTGAATGTTGACCATGTTTACATAATGCTGCCATGGGAAATGTCCAAGTAAATGTAGTCTGGCAAAGCAAAAATGCCTTCATGAGAGGTCAGGTGCCGAAGGTCCTGAAATGAGCCTTACTTGCTTCCATGACGGCCTTGCATGTTGAGATATGATGGAGTGATTGAGTCATGATGGAGTCATCTATCTGTAATAATAGAGCCTTTAAATAACTATCAACTATTTAATATTAATTGTCATAGTAGAGAAAAGAGAAGGCTTTACTGTGAACACAGTGAACACAGTATTGCAGTGGTGATTCATCATCATGGTTACAGTCACTTTTCATATTTGTACTCTTTTTTGCTACAATATGGCTTATTTACATCTTCAGTGGTATACATTTGAAATAATACACACGGTAGGAATCATAAATCACCTGCTGAGATACAGTTAATAATTCTTTGCTGCCACGCTGTTTTAAGTTCCCCAATTAACTCGTACGGCTCTTCATTTGAGCACAGTGTTGCCGAGGTTTTCCGACCCACTTGAAACCGGTGCTGCCTATTTATCGACACTCCTTTCCCCTTGTCCCCCTGGTGCCCACCCCTTGCCTTTGAAGGTGCGCTGTGCGAGGTTGTTTGGGAACTTCAATGGGCTCCAAGCGAATGAAGCGCCCCATCACTTCTGTAACTCTACCCCCATCAGTCTTGAGAGAGCTCTCTCTGCCTTTGCACATTCAGAACGCAGTGGCCTTTAAGCTGTCAGTTTCACTAGGCACCCGAGTTATTACTCTGGAACAAAGGGGCTCGATGCTTTCAGCTCCCACTGCAAGCTACTGGCTTTTCATTAAGGCTGAAGACTCAGAAAAACCAAGTATATTATGGGGTGTATTTTTCTTGTTTATGTTTTCGCCCGCCTCCCTTAAAACAGAGGGCTAATAGAGACTGTGGTTTATGATGCAAAGCCTAGAAGCCGAGTGGTAACTGATCCTTAAAGTTGGACATCAACCTGATAAAACACGCGGTGATCATGGGAAACACGTCGTTTGATTGAGATAGTGGTTTATTTCCCAAGAATCGCTGAGCTTGCCTTTTTAAAATCGAAAAGCAAAATAGCCAAAATGTGGGGGAAAAAAGTGTTCCACTTCCAAACTGTTCTCTGCCATGCATTTACAGGAAATACTGAAATGTGAAAAAATGTTGTCAGCCACCACACACACACTGTAGAGTGGCAACCCCAGGTTGGTAGTTGCCAACCGGTATTGATATCTGACTCATTCATACAGCCTAATCTGTGAGGAGTGAGTGAGACTCAACCCTTAGTTATGAGATTGGCAGGTTGTTTGAAGTCAAGGAGCTCTCCAGTTGAGTACTGTTCCACCTCCTCAGATCGCTGCCAAGGCTGGGCTGGCCTAGAGTCACTTTGAGGGGCTGCTCCACATTTAGTCTGTCATTAGCTAGTATGATGCTTCATGAATACCCCCCGAACTACACACTATTTAATGCCTGAGAGCACCCATGCCTGAGAGCACCGAGCACCGCAAGATGTAACCTTGAAGAAATGTATAATTGTCTGCTGTACATGAAACGCCTATTAATGACTGAGCTTCAGCTTAAGCTTGAGACTGATCGCAACGGCTTGATTTTAAGAAGAGTTCTATCAGTAGACTGTGTCTCTGATATGGGGACTTAAAGGTTCAAACTACCTGCGTCTTGGCTGAGTGTCGTGTGGCCTGCAGTGGAGAGGAAGAGTGTGTGCAGTGTGTGCTACCCCCCACCAGCTTAAACACATTTGGTATAAAGGGCCCGAGTCAGGGCCGGCAGGAACAGATGTGCTGAATGAATATGTGTTGCGGCACATAATAAACCGGGTGCCTCGTTCACTTGATGCCTATTTCCAAACTCTCAGGATGGGAAGTAGTTCATGTTCCTTTTAGAGTAAATAATGCTAAAGAATATGACCAGAACCTAAGAGGCCCCTATTGCCATTCCGTTGAGGCACTAAATGTCCTGGTGAACTATGGAGGAGTATTATTGAAGGTGTAATGCTCTTCTTAGTAGCTGTTTGTGGTTGGTGCTCTGTCAAATTGCAGCAGCGTGGGCGTTGCCCGTACAAGTCTAATCTCCCTTCACGCCTCCGCTGACAACGACTTTAAGACCCATAGTATTATATTTAAACAGTAATTAGTGCAGCAACAGATGAAATGGCTCTCAGGAGCTTGTACTCCTGGTAGCTTATAAGTGGCTGGGCTGTTTGACACGGCTGTTATTTGTCTCGAGTCCCACCGCTTTAGCAGTGGCATGGACACCAGCCACTTCCTGAGCCGAGTAGGCAGCTGAGCTCATTACGGTCCTGCCGCGCAAAGGCCCTGCGTGAACTCAGACAGGCTGCAGGCTGACAGGTCAAATTCCTCATCTCCAGGGGAGCTGTTGACCAGGCGGCCTCGTTGTGTACCGCTGTCCACTCAAAGGGAGATGGAGTGGGTGGCTGTGTTGGGGAAATGAGGCAGATCAATGCTGTCGGCGCGTCTTGCTGCGAGCACCCTCGCCCAACACCATCTGTCTTCCACTTTCCAAATCAGGGGAAAGAGGTATTCAGGGAGATTTGACAACCAAATACATTTTTATTACAAATGAAGTCAGCAATAGTGTTTGTTTGTAAGTTACCAGATTGATTTAAGAACTGGTATTCTAGGTTACACTGTTATGGTATGAATTCCTCCAATGTTCCAACACTGAGTCCATTCAGTCCCTTTTGTTCTGCCTAGAACTTGCAAAGTTCTACATCTAAAGACATGTTATAAAATGTGAGTAACACTCTGTGGCATGGGTTCAGATTGACTTAATATTTGGCTTAGACTATAAACATGAATGGAAGATGCATGGGGCACATTAAACTGTCACATTACACATATCACCACCATCAGTTAAAGTAACCTTATCAATAAGCTGTGTAAATAAGGCTAAAGAAGTGACATTTTCATGACAGTTGTAAAGCACTGTGATGGATGTCTACATTAATGAATGTGTCCCGAGCAGCCTATCCACTGTCATCCATCAGCCAAGTTCCATAAGAAATCCTTGTGGAGAAATAGGTGGCAATATGATTAGTTCTATGATTGTGTATTGTTTCCTACCTCATTCTAGGAAGGCTGATTTAACTTTGAATTGGCTCGCTGCATAAAATAAATACTCTTTATTTAACCATAACTTGCCAAGGTGGATTTAGATGTTTGTTTGTTGTCTGATTTATGATTAATAAGTAGACATTGTGAGAGTTTCAGAACATTTGCTATTGTATTCCAGTTCACCGTTCCCACTGTCAACCCCCTCACGCACACACACACACACACACACACACACACACACACACACACACACACACACACACACACACACACACACACACACACACACACACACACACACACACACACACACACACACACACACACACACTCACGCTCACACACACGCACCCACACAAGCACACGCACACGCACACGCACACGCACACACACACACACACACGCACCCACACAAGCACGCGCGCAAACCCACACCCACTCACTCACACACACACACACACCATATCAGCTGTGGAACACCTTAGTTAAATGTATTTTCAACCAGGCTAATCAACAGGTGGTCCAGGTGATGACAAAAAGAAAGCACCATATTTGAAACCCATTCAGAACAACATGGTTACACTTGCAGATGTTTCATTTGAAACCTTAACTAGAAATATTTGATCAGAAGTGGATTTTCAGACATATTATGCTTTTCTCCAGGGAAAAGATGTCTATCTTCGCCCTGCTATCATTGCTTACTCAGGTGCTGATCGCCAATGCCACAACCTCAGTTGTCCCTACAGAATATTACTATGGGCATATAGCTTCCAGTGTAATGTTGGTCTGTGATCATGGTTGATATCTCAAACTGAAACCTATGAATATTTTCGAGACCACAGTGAATACAAATGGAAGGCTTTGCAGTGGCTAAGGGCATCACTCCCTGTAAAACCATGTGAATGGAAATTACATTTTTTGGGGGAACTAGGCATTTCAACCAGTGTTCTGGCTGCAGGAAGGAACATAATGCTTCTGCTTTAGCCAGTGTCATAATCAGTGTCTATTTTAAGTTCAGTTTCTCTCACACTTACATAAAGAAGTCACTCAAAGACGAAGTATTATGATGTGATTGACTGTTATTTACTGCACAGAATATACAGCTATACTGAAGGTATTTCTAAGCTTTATTGGTTATAGGCATTGGTTCTCTGTCATGATATCACTGTTGTTGTGGCCGTGCAAATACAGGGCGGTTGGCCAACTTCAACCATCATGAATGAGCTTAGCTGTCCCTAGCCTTAGAACATGCTTTCTCTGCTATACAGAGAATATTTCTTAAGATATAAATATCTCAGAACTCATCTGAGAAAATGTACGCCTAAGAGCATGCAGCACCTGAGAGGGTGGAACTCAGAGAAGACATACCACTATATCATTGTGAGAAAACAACAACCATATCAGATGGAGAATGGATCTCCAAGCATCTTTTTGCGATTCCTGATATTGTTTTAGTGCCAAGAAAATGGCGTGTGAAGCATGAATGCACAGGCCTCTGGCGATGGTGGCCACAATGTCTCCGCTACCATAGTCATGGTGTTCTAACCCTCCTCGCTCCCTTGATTCCATAGGCCTGCAGCTATCAATACAAAATAAAATATGAGGCCGTAGTAAGTGGTTAGGTGTGATGCGTGTGGTAAAACCAAATGGGAAGCTATTTGTCTCATGCCTTACAATTTTTCATAGCATAACAACTTTCCCTCCAAGAAAGCACCTGGATAGTACCACTTAAATGCTGGTATCATATGCTCAATCCCTGTCTTCCAAGAAGAAAAATGCCGCAACATACTCAATGCACTTTTTTTAGGGAAAAGAGGCTCTAAAATAATTAATTCTAAAGATTTAAATTATTACAGATGTACACTTCAGTAGCTGAGTTGTTTGTATAAATATTTCTCAGAGTGTCAGAGTATTTCTCTACATCTGTGGGTGCTTTGTGAGCTGGGCTCCTTTGTCGTGAAAGCGTATGTAAGTCGATTCTTAATGCCTTAATCCACACGCTGACTCATCGAGATGTGGATTAGCGTCTTGCGTCTTCGTGCGCAACACAAAGAAGGGATATTCATCAGTAGAAAGTCCAAAAGCACTGATCACGCTGGCTTTTATCCATGTGTTTTCAGCGGGAAAAGCTCTGCACGGAATGGGGGCTTCCCATCAAGCTAATACTCGAGGGGAGACACACTACACACTAATGATGCCTTTTTTCAGAGAATTTGATTTGATGTTGCACATACAGATTCATTTATTTTATACATGGCAATTTTGTGATAAGATTTTCTGATTTGAAATGGCCCTATAGATGTAAGCTGACAATGAGAATAAAACACAATGGGAATATGATGAAAAAAAGCCTATGTATGTTTGATAGCAAAAAAGTGTCAATGTGAATAATTTAAATTTTTGTTGTTTTGAGGGTTTTCCCCCTCATGAATGTTGCCTATGACATAATATGTGTATATGTAAATGTTCTGTTCTGGTAGTCATGGAAATGATCAGAGTAATTGAACAGTTAAACTTAGTGAACCAACAATGCAAGCCTTAAGTCAGGGTCATTGTTAAAAGGTAGTACTTTTCACAGATGCCTATAGGACCTATTTCTATTAAATACTGCAATTCAAATATCTACTGCTTATCTGAAAGCCTTAGTAACAGTCAGTTAAAGTAGGACAGAATATTTGCCTTTTCTCTTTCTGCCTGGTCTAATGTAATAAAAATGTAATACATGTACTACTTCTGTGTGACATATTTATTTAACAATTACTGTTTGTGACTAAGATTTGTCATATGGGTTTAGAGTTCAGTTTGTCAACGCTCATTCACTTGTCATTGTCCTAGGCATTGCTGGCAATCCTGTGCTCTTCAATGAAAACGGAGACGCTCCAGGCCGCTATGAAATCTACCAGTACCACAGGAGGAACGGATCATCTGAATACCAAAAAATTGGTAACTGGACTGACCATCTTCATCTCAATGTAAGCTTGGTGAAGCTCCATCGAGCATGATATTGAAATGTTTTTTTCACATAACTAGATCATCCCATTAGTAAGTCTGTGTAATGATCCAGCCTTTGCTTTCTAATGGTAGATTTTTCCATTCTGTTCTATAGCCAGCCCTATGTCCTCATAGCCAGACATCCCTCTGTTCTGTTAAAGGTGTTTTTAGTGAGAATGTGACTACCGAGTGCAACAAAGACCTACTAGTTTAAAAGAAATGTGAGCTTGGGGAAAGCATTAACATAGAGTTTTCTAAAGCGCAAGGTACCTGCACGACTTTGACTTTTATCTTTAAATTCAGTAAACTCACCAGACTGATAAGTAGGCCCTAGGCGAAACTGTTAGCTCCAGTTAATTGGGGGACTCTAATAGCATCTTTAATCGATGCTGCACGCCTATGTGTTCACCATGGAAAACATTGGTCTCAGTAAAACCCTTGTGGTGATTTTAATTACAATTCTCCATGAGTAAGGCTTCACGGAACAGTTAATTGCCTACAAGGTAATGATTGAATACGTTAAATATGAATTAGTCAGCCATCTGCCTGGAACAAGAAATAGGCAGCATCTCTGATAACTTCAGGAGGTCTTTACCGGTCACAGGCTGCAGTCTCCAGCTCTCCTCTTCTCCCTCATTAGATCGAGGAGATGCAGTGGCCTGGCGGCGTGCAGAAGGTCCCCACTTCCATCTGCAGTCAGCCGTGTAAGCCAGGAGAGCGCAAGAAGGTAGTGAAGGGCATGCCCTGCTGCTGGCATTGCGAACTCTGTGACGGCTACCAGTACCAGCACGACCTCACCAGCTGCAAGATGTGCCGCTTCAACCTGCGCCCCAACGCCAACCACACAGGCTGCCAGCCCATCCCCATCGTCAAGCTGGAGTGGAGCTCGCCGTGGGCCGTCATCCCAGTCCTGCTGGCCATCGTGGGCATCATGGCCACCCTGTTCGTGGTGGTCACGTTCGTCCGCTACAACGACACGCCCATCGTCAAGGCGTCCGGCCGCGAGCTGAGCTACGTGCTGCTGACGGGCATCTTTCTGTGCTACGCCACCACCTTCCTGATGATCTCGGCGCCGGACGCGGGCATCTGCGCGCTGCGTCGCATCTTCCTGGGCCTGGGCATGAGCCTCAGCTACGCGGCCATGCTCACCAAGACCAACCGCATCTACCGCATCTTCGAGCAGGGCAAGGTGTCGGTGAGCGCGCCGCGCTTAATCAGCCCGGCATCGCAGCTGGTCATCACCTTCAGCCTCACCTCCGTCCAGCTGCTGGGCGTCTGCATCTGGTTCACCATGGACCCCTCGGAGGCACTCATTGACTACGAGGACCAGCGCACCATCAACCCACAGCTGGCCCGTGGCGTGCTAAAGTGTGACATATCGGACCTGTCCCTCATCCTCCTGCTGGGCTACAGCATGTTGCTGATGGTCACCTGCACGGTCTACGCCATCAAGACCCGCGGCGTGCCTGAGACCTTCAACGAAGCCAAACCCATCGGCTTCACCATGTACACCACCTGCATCATCTGGCTGGCCTTCATCCCCATCTTCTTTGGTACCTCCCAGTCCGCAGAAAAGGTCAGTGAAATGTGAGCTGTCTAAACCATTTGGGGTTTCTGTTCCTTCTGCCCAGTATGTCTTGCGAACGATCATACTTTATCACCAGAATCAATTGTGTCTTGTGGCCATTGAACATGATGAAGTAATATACTTGTATACTAATATACTTTTTGTAATGTTCTGAATGTGAATCGCTTACTTTTCACTAATAGGGTAACAAACTAACAAGCTAATACCCACACACCACAGGATCAGATTTGCATTTACAGGCCCCATGGTTTTTCAGTTGCATTGTTCCCTTAGTATTTGAACTTCACCATCTTTATGAATTTAGGCTTTGTGATGATTAAATACAGCGATGGTATGGTATCTGAAGGTGGGGTTCAGGCTTCATTAAAAAAAAGTGTTTTGTATTTGGTCCAATGCTGATGGCTCTCTGACTTATCTTGTATTCTGGTGTCAAATGCTTTGCTTGGAAATGCTCCCATGCTACTGAATGACACTGTAATTAACACAGAGGAAGAGTGCATATTAGAGCTCAGTCTTCAAGAAGCGTAGATTTGCTTGGTCTCGCCTTCCTCATGTAGGGAGCACAGATGACTGCTTTTATGGTGATGCTAGATATGAGAACACCACAAAATATCCTGAGTATCAGAAAATGTTCCGGAGTGAATAACACAATAAGATATTGTGTTATGTATAAGATGTTATTTCTATCACATTTCGGTCTGTACCTGGGAACCAGTTATTCTGCCCCTTTGTTTAACTGGTAAAGAATCAATGCAGCCTTTGAGTCTCATTAGGAGGACCGAGAGAAAAGGAGGTCATGGGGAATGTTCAAGAAACAGCACATCTCGGTATGAATGGAGAACACTTTCCACTTCCAGGAGACATGTCTCGCTAAAAGAATTTCCTTGGCTTCGACACTGTATTAGGCAAACGCTATGCGCGGTGACTTCTGGAGACGTGGCAGGCATCCGAGACATTAGGGAGGAGAGCGATTACTGAGGGAAAAATGAATGGGAGAGTGTGTGACGCAAAAGATGGAGGATCTGGAACTTGAAGTCCTGCACTGTATGATAAAGAGCCAATCACATTGTTGAAAAAGGCATAACTGACATTTCGTCTCACTTGAACGTTCTGTTTATTTCCACTGTTACTATAGCCATAGCCACACAGTGAAAACTGGCGCTTGCACAGATTCCAGCTATGTACTTTTAAGGTCTATTTGACCATTATATGTGGAGTTATGAGTCTATCCCCATTCATTTAGATAGGAGCCTAATCTTGTTTGCCTGAAATAGCTTCCCCGAGGCTTTGCCAAGATGGCTGCCGAGTTATGAGACTTGCCTATAAGGACTTTGAGGACTATAAGTCATCTGAGTGCGCCGCCTCCACAGAGGGAGCTGCAGACACTGGCCTGGGGCCACCGCAGACAGCGGGCTCCCCGTCCCCTGTGGGAACTAGTGTGAAAACGTCACCTGGATTCCTCTTGTACCGCTCCCTCCCCTGCTGTTCATGCGCTGCCTCGGAGTGAACCGCTGACCTTTCGGAAAAAATGGGGCCGCGTACACAGAGACCACGTGGCATTGTCGGGTCCCCATGCTCTGTGTTGTCAGGGTAACTACATTTACAGTGTGTGTTTCAGAGTGCTGTGGTCTTAAAGCAGCAATAAGGTGCTCTGTTCCTACCTAAAAGGCTTGCAAAAACATTGCAAACACCACCAACAGCCCAGTTGACACTGATAGAAGCTTGCCAACACACTAACTGGGGTCTTTTAGCAGTATAGCTGGCAATGTCATGCTGTGAAAGCTTTTCTTCCATTTTTGCAGGGTATTCCAGCCCAGTATACAGAACTACGTAGGGCATATCCTGGATGGCTAGTGGGAAAGACACAGGTGTTTATCTGTCCTTCACATGACCATATGCTATCAATATGAATTTGAGGATGTTACCAAAACTAGTTGCCTATAAAACCATACCTCAACAGGTGTAAAATTGTTGCATAGTGTTACTTTAAGGCAATTTCATTGCTGATTGGTCTTTAGATTCATTACTAAATAGATTACTGTATGAAGAGCACAACAGTAATCTTTTTATGTTTAATCACTTAAAAGACCTTGAAATTGTTGCTTACAAATGAAACTGTGGTGCCCTGACTGATAGATGATTGCTAGAGTGAGGTAATTGAATAGACATCTGCTCCACTCAAAGGATGTGATCTATGGCGCGTTTTAATGCAAATGATCTTGCACATCTCACATCTCTCCACAAATCAGGATTTGCACATGCTGGCGGTATGCTAGTCACATATTAGCTTAATATATGAGGTTGGGGCTTCTGGCAGTTTTGCATCATTCATTGGTGGGTGTCAGTAAAGTGGATGCTGTCTGTCACTATGCGAACGCCGCTGCTGTGCAGGGGTCAGGGACTGTGGAAAGCACATTAATGATTCTATTTTGAACTTGTAATACACAGGCAGCCAAAGCAATCGGAAAGTGGTTCTGCAGCATCAGAGGGCAGACTCGAGGCAATTGCTGTTCTCATTCATAAATGCAAGACACACTCATGCATGCCAGGCCTCATTTCACACTTTGAATTGATTCACAAAGCGTAATGAAGAGACGCAGAATCTGACCAAAGCTGAGGACAAGACAATTCTGACCTGCAGTAAACACGGTGATGAAGGTAGAAGAGACGAATGTGTTTGCGTTGGATTTGTTTTAATTACTCAACAACGTTGGGAGACAAAAAAAAGGGTTGTACAAACAGTAATGAAGGCATTAAGAATATGTTCCCTAGGTAAGGTGAGATGAAACCATAGACGCAATGATTATTATATGCATTTCATAAATTAAATGCGTTTTGGAGGTCTTGCGTGGCATTATTACATTTCTATGGAAATATCAAATATTATCTGACAGAGCACCATTGTCATTGCAATGATTGTTAAACACATAACACGACAATAACCCACCCTTGTTGAATGCAAGATCCACAAGGTAGAAAACTAACAATCATCCTTGTCAGCATCACAAAAATGATAATGTGTCATAGCCTCAATCCTAGCCAATCTTTTTGTACCCTTTCTTCTGGATGCAGGAGAGGTGTAGCCATTTTGATACATAGATAATTCAAATTCTGCATTGACTCTTCATTTAAGGACAAAGAGGGATGCTATGTTTTGATTAATAGTACAATAAATGGAGTCTGGGTGTCTGTTAAAAATATATATGCCCCAAATGACAATAGCCGACGATTTATGGAAACCATATTTGACTTAGTATTAGAGAAGGCACAAGGCATATTACTGATTTGAAGATATTTCAACAGTGTGATGAATCCATTTTAAGATGCAAAACCCTATTACAAGCGTCCATCCACCAACGATGACCAGGGCTCTTAAAAACAGTTGAGTGAGGAGTTTGGTTTCACTGATGTCTGGAGATGTGTACAAGATTATATTTTGTACTCGCACCCTCACTGCACATACTCCAGGACTGATTACTTTTTTATGCCTAGGAATGAATCTTGACGAGTATTAGGATGGCAAATCCATAACATAACTCTGTCCAATCATGCGCCGACGTCATTGGTACACTAGTCAAATGGATAGAGGTTGGCAACGAAATCCATAACATTTCTCTATATGCGGATGACAATTTAGTCTACAGATCGGAACCTCTAAATTCAATCCCAAGACTGATGGATTGCTTGGCTAAATTTGGAAACCTTTCAGGATATAAAGTCAATGTTAATAAAGAAGAAGCTTGAACTCCTGGCTCTGAACTCGCTTCAGAAACGTTTGCGTTTCATTCATTTAAATTGTTTGGTGGTGATATGAAAGTCTTCTATATTTTTTTCAGTGTGTGTGTGTAACTTATTTTTTGTTTGTTGAACCTGTTGGTGTGTTTGTTTAGCTTTGTCCAGTAAACAAAGTTGAGAAATAGGGTGCAACACATTAACCACAGTTGAGTTGTCTCAATAAATGAAGGCTCTTTCAGAGGACCATTTGTACCCCCAGATGAGCCTACAGCTGAGCATAATCATAAAACAGAGCAGAGAGGAAAGAGTGATGGCTGCATCTGAAAGAGTGAGGTTCCTATATGTGAGACACTGGGAGGTGCAGTGGAGGGAGGTGAGCTGAGGTGGCTGAGGAGGATAAGAATGCACCTGGGCACTGCCATGCGGCACTGCGGTTACAATGCAGCTGTGGGAAGAATGTGAGTGGGGGGGCTGGGAAAGGTGGGGATGGGGGAGGCATAGGGATGGGGGGTGGGGATGGGGGGGTGGTGATGGGGGAGGCATAGGGATGGGGTGAAAACTGGCAAATAAGAAGCTGGAAGTGAAGAGTTCTAGCTTCATAACTAGGCGTGCATCCACCTTGTGTAATAGCTGAGTCAGGATTGCTGAAGCGCCTGCTGGGGTGTGTGACGTATTATACAAAGTAAATGCTTTCGCTGTTACACTAGGATCTGGGGGGGGGGGTTGAATAGTGATTTTTCAATGATCTAGATATGCTCCTTCTGATGTTCTGTTAGGGAGAAGTTTTATTGTGGTCCTTTTGAAATGATAGGATCTTAACAATATGGCTAAGTGTTAAAACGGTTTCAATGTTGACTCTGCCCCTAAAATTAGCAGCAAAATGCGACAGGCTTGGTCTGCCTAACTGTGTCTGTGTTAACAGATGAAAATAGCAAGGATAGCACTGCCTAGCAATTAAACAGTAATGTGAAGGTGGCACGTAATTCTACAGATGGGATATCAGAAGATGTCTGCCAACAGACAGTCGTGCAGCAGATGCAGCAGTGGGAGATGTAGCTGTGCTCACACGGCTGCAGGTACGCTACAGGACACATCAGCAGCAATACCCTTCTCCACAGCATCAGAGAACCTGATGTGACCGATACAGTAGAAGGTTCTCTCTTAAAAGAACCTGATGTGACCGATACAGTAGAAGGTTCTCTCTTAAAAGAACCTGATGTGACCGATACAGTAGAAGGTTCTCTCTTAAAAGAACCTGATGTGACCGATACAGTAGAATGTTCTCACTTAAAAGCGACATCCACCTACTGGTGATTCCTACCCTGTAGAAGGCTGGACTGAAGGGAATAGAGCTGCTATTGTGGTCCTGGCAGGTGTGGGTTTAAAATGGACCAGCAGGCTGAGAGTGAAGAGGAGGCTTTGACACAGAGACTCGTATGACAGGGTGGAAAATATACAACTGAAAAGCAGTACATTTCACCTCTTGAATTCTATTTAGTTCAACCATCCTATGCTAAAATCCCAATTTTATTTTGTATTTTGTATTGTATTAGATTACACTTTTCCACACTATTTTACAGTGGAGATGACTAGGGTTATGTGTCAGTGCTAGTCAATTCAGAAACATTACACCACATTTCTGGGTGTGTCCTTTTAACATCTGCAGTGCAGGAGGTGTCTTCAAAATGAAAGAAATATATTGCAGCATTCCACATGTTCCTGGTATGCCTAGCGTCGCAACTTGAGTTATACAGGAAATACTGATAAAGCTGCAAAACCTTCATTAAACTGCACTTTTGTGAGCAAGGATCACAAGAATATTAGAGATGCATTATTACAATATTGCATTGTCAAGGCAAATTGAATAGACACAGGGATCTGGAAACCAAAGCATTTTCTCCCTTAGCTGTCCTTCTAAGATGAAAGGGAATTCTAAAGTAGAGTTGAGATGGGAGCATCAGCTTTTTGTAGATGATGTAATCCATTATCCAGCGTGGCTTGGAATAACAAAACAGGAAAGAGACTAGAGAACGTCCTTAAGAAGGCCCTCATTCCTTTTCTGCTCACATTCCACTAAACCCAGCATAACTCGCGTAATTGAAAACCTGGAACATTCTCTTTCAGAGGCTTAAGATAAGAGGTTTCCCCTTTCTTCTAAATTTTATTAGAAGTTATTTAATTAGCTTTTGCTTCGGTAAGAAGAACCTATGGTTCTGGCGTTTCATCATCAACCGTGAGGAATTAATTCGGCGAGGTTTGACAGTCTACTTATTTTAATCTTGATGCTCTTCATCTGTGATTTCAAAATGTGAAATGTCTTAGCTAAATATTAGAAAGTAATTACATTTATTTTAATTTGTAGTAGTAGTACCTGAGACACTATCACAAAGAACACCACAGTCAGAGGCTTGCTGGTGTAGTTGAAGGCCTGTTGGAGCATATGCAATAGAAAACTTTCAGCTGCAAAACCAGACATGGACAGCAGTTTAAACGAGATCAAGAAAAGTCAGAGAATGAAAGATTAGATGTATATGCATTTTGATAGAATGAGGAGTACGAGATCGGTAAGAAATGGTTTATACGATCATCAGCTTTGACAGGGTGTCTAACATAGGTGCCTGACATTAAAATGACTCTTTTCGGCTTGTTCTGAATGTTGTTTCAACATGTAAAGCTGTAGTGTGTAGTTTGTAGTTGTTCCATCTGTCTTCCTTTTCTAATGGTCAATGATAACGTTGGTTCACCTTCACAACTGATCTCAGCCTGAAAGTATACTATTATTTTATCATACGTACTGGACTATACAATGTTAATTTCCAAGTTTATTTTACAGCAACACATTAATGAAAAACAGTACAGGAGTGACTGTGTTCTGGTTTTCCGGTTGTCCCCTCTCTCCCTCACTCACTCACTATATAGACAAATCTATTTAGTTCACTAGGTAGGGAATCAGACATTAAGTAACATTAACATGGGAATCTAACTGAATAAAAAAGAACATTACAAGGCAACAAATGTGATATGTAGCTAAAATCTACAGTCTATGTTTTTCATGTTTTTCATGAAGTGTCTTTCGGCTTTCGTTTCATCAGTCATTCAGATTGTTTTCTTGATTTCCTTTTCTGTGTACGAGTCAAAGACTTACAAGTCTATACAAAGTATAGTACAACATAAAGTTTAACTGAAACCTTTTGAGGTGGACACTGTTCTAAATGTTCTTAGACATAGCTTCATTTTAAAGTTTCATGCATCATTAAGGGATATCCAACTGGTGACTAACATGTAAACTATGGAATATCTGATCTTCTTCTTCAGTTCATTCACCTTGCAGTGAAGTGTGGTATACTGGAGAAAGGCAGGGGGGCTGAGTACATTGTCTGTACACTACAATTTGTGGCGCGTGAAGGAATTTTACAGTACACTACAGTGAATAAAATGTACATTTGAGAATTTGAACAGCACTACAGAATGGGTGATTCACTATATAGTGGGTGAGGGACCATTCCGAACATAGCAAGTGTCTCCTGTTGGTACATAAAGTGCACACTCAACCGGATTTTCCTGTCAAGCAGTGAATGATAGGGAGATTGAGTATTGACGGACCAGATGTGCTGCAGCTGCATATTGATTCCAAAATCTCCAATATTCCAGGATACATCCAGCTGTGCTGTGAAAACTGTTTTGACATGCCAGTACACTATATGGTGTAAAATACTGCAGAACGTACGTCCTACCAAGTAGCCTGGGACTCATTACCTTGCTGACTGTTATGGCTGTGAGTAAACTGACTATCCCAATTGGCAAAATAGCCTCGATCTCCTTGTCCCTTTGAAATGCTTCATGTCTGCGGTGACTTGCCTTTGTCTCCCCCTGTATAGCAGAATCTACTGTGACAGAGACCAGAGGGAGCCAAAGCATATACTACTTTGTTGAGTACTACTCTGTTAAGACTGTGCTATTTCCCAGTACATAAAAAAAGTAAAAAAACAAGTACATTGGCCCACACATTATTTCTTTAAAAAAATATATTTGTGTAGAGAGCAAGACATATCTAAAAACGTATACAAATATAAAATCTAAACAGATTATATCAATCTGGTTCAGTAATTATGCAAAATGTACCTAAAAACAAATGATTATTTTACCTGGAAAGGACTTAATTGAACAAGATGATTATCTGCACCAAAACATTACGGTACAAAAGCAGTGATGTTTGATGGGATGATGTCGTATTTATCAGTGCTCTAAAGTGATTACAAAAAAAAACATCTTGTCCTTTGTGTTTGTGAGAAATCAAGAGCAGGTAAATGTGCAATTCTCCACCCCATTACTGTAAACAAAATTACACACCAACAGTATGCAGAGACTTTTTTTGTATTAAAAGGGGGGGATTAGCATATGAAAGCAGAACTCCTCCCGATCAGTGCCTCTGACAGGCACAACAAAGCCTGAGAGATGTGCGACGACACGTCATTTACTGCAATTATTTGCCTCCCGTCCATCGGACTCTGATTTACCTCCCCTGTCCGCCCATGCGCTCATCAGCAGATTACAGTGAGCCTCTGCATCAACAGGCGACATGCTGTCATTTATTTGTCATTCTGCATCAAGATAAATATAATGGATGCCCTCCCGGGAGGCTCGCTGCATCATTTAAATGGGGGACATCTGGCCTATCTATTGTGTTTGATCACAGAGCCCTGTGCTTGCATGGTGGAATCAATCTCGCATCTGGTCACCTGGAGAGGTGCTCTAAATCAGTGCTCACTTGACAGAGAAGCTGGGGAGGGAGTGTGTAATAATGGACTCCTAGGGCAAGTGGCTGCTCGTCGCATTGTGCTCCTCTCAAAGCGCACTCCCCCGCACCAAGCACACTGCCATTACGCCCCCCCTGAATGGTTCGCTTGGAAAAGGGAAAATGTCCCGCTCGCCATTGTAACGTTGACAATCTAATTACGGTCTTAGCACTAGTAAAGAGAGGGCAGTGGCAGTAGTTCATGCCTAGTGTTTGTCTACGTTAAAACGTTCAGCTGATCAGTCGGAAAACCCTTCGCTTGGCTTGGATTTCCTCTAGAGTTTCTCAGATTAAATGATGAACTCAGTGCCTCATGCTGAAATATACTCAAATCTTTCCATTCTGTTTACGTAATATCTTATCTTTAACCAATCGGCATTGACCACTATGGGACTGCTGCACTTCCTACTGACATATTATCCTTTCCCCAAACCCGGTTGGTAGTAAGGAACAATGCCGTTGCCCTTGATGAATATGTTTACACATTCTTCTTGCTCAGGCTTAAATTCATTCTGATGTTTGCTAGCGTTGCTACTGCTGTTTGTGTCAGTTCATCTTGCTTTAGCCCTGCCACCATTGTTGTAACCGCATTTCAAATGAACGCTTCACTTCAACTTCATCACACTTAGCCACCCTCGCTGGTTTGCTGTTTTATTTATTTTGTTCTCATTTTGCAAAGAGGGTTTCCAGTCTAGAATACCAACGAAACCTGAGCTGGGAGCAACAGACGAGCGGAGCCAGGCTTGGTTACCAGCTAAAGAGATTACCTCAGCATGGTACTGAGACAGACATATGTTGAATGCAACATAACTGCGATCCCATTGCTGTCTGATGCTACAGCCTCCCTCAGCGCTGTACACATTCTCCTCTGCGAGGCCCGAGAGGGCGGGAGTGGACAGTACTACAAAAGATCTTCACTGGTCTTGGGATCTGTGTTGCAAAGGCTCCTTTCAGACTCATCTTTAATGTGTTGAAGGAATGGTCATTGAGTTATGTCACGCTTTGTTGGATTTCTCAAGTCTTGACCAAATCACCTGGTCGGCTATACCCAGATGTAGTTACTTCCGATACTAGAATGTTGTTCGTGCTATTTTGTTTATTTTGTTTAATTCTGTATGAATTTTGTTAGTGTTTGTTCCTCTTGCATCAAGTGGTTTCATTCTGCATACTCCATGCATCAAGTGGTTTCAACCGCACTGTGAGAATGACAAAGATCTAGTTGACCATGTTTCAGTCACGCTGGAATGTTGCCTCTGCTCGATAGTGCCTCTATCTGAATGCAGGAATTGAATGTAAATTAGCATTTGTAGAATGCCCATTAATTTACACCATTCAGAGAAGACGCTAATTGGACAATACTGAAGGGTTAATCATTTCATATCCTGCTCAATCTCTGCGAGCGGATCGCTGGATCTGAAAGTTTCTGCGTCCTGGTCTGATAAATGGGACTTGGTCTTTTTGTTTGACGTGCTCTAGCAGGCAAGCTCACTCTCAGGCTCTCTTGGGGCCGCTCTGGAGCCTTAAAGATGGTGGCTCGAGTCATTATCTTGACATTTCCTCCATGCTCCACTTTACTGCAAGCCCGTGATGACTTGCAATTTCTATATTCAACATAGTCCCCGATTTCTGCCGGTTTTATTTTTCCAGACATCATTTGCATGGCCTGATTTTGTACTCGGTGGAATCTCCAGTAGAATGTCTTAACAGCTAGTGCTGTAATTGAGCCTTTGAGAATAGATTTGGCAGCTCCATCAGAGGTACTTGTTCCTCGGTTGGGGCTTGGCATTTGTTCAAAACACCCAAAAGACATTACCTTTCAAATGTGTCCCTTGTACACGCCACGCCGCTCCAGGCATGGCATCATTTGTTTCGCTCTTCTCATCAAGACGGAACCTCCATGGCCTTTTTGGTTCAGTCTCCTGCTCCTTCTTAGTTCTTGCTCTCTCATTAGTCTGCAAATTTGGTGGCTGGACCTACATTGCCTGCGGCGGTCCCCTTAATGAGGGCCCTGCATTCTGTACGTGCAGGACGCAAGCCAGCCTACCTATCCCTCATCCACATGCGCAAATGCAGCTCCAGGTGCAAGAAGATTAAGGGTGAATTTAAGGGCGCAGACCAAATCAATTCTTTTCTTCCCAGGAAGAGCCAAAAGAAGCATTCATCTATCCAGGACCGGTTGGTCTATTGAGGAGTCATTAAATCCTGTCAGGGCCATGTTGGTCTATGGATTATTTGACTAGACTGGGTAAAGAGCATTCACCATTTAATTGCTGATTTTGAACGCTTTCATTATTTTTTTTAGATTAGCTTTTCATCTGTGGTGGTCTCAGCTGAACGGAGATGTTGAGGAGATGTGGGTCTCCACACCAGACTCTACAACATTTTCCAGCAGTACGTTAGCCTCCGAAATGGAGCATATTGAAGTTATGAGTTGTTTAACCATGACTTATGAATGGAGACCATATTGAATTGACATCACTTGTAAGAGAGCCCCTTAAGCAGAAGCTGTGTGCATGTATTGCAGGGTGGAGCTCTTCATAAAATAATTTGTCTTGGGTGCAGAGATTGAGCCTCAGCTATATCTAGAAGGGAGCGATTAGCGACACACACCTACTGTCCAGCTCTGATATACTAGGAGGTTGTGCAGTTTCTGTAGATGGAAACTTCACTCTTGCTGAGGTGCTGAGTCACCCCTCATCACAGTGAGTAGTGACAAATAACCAGACGTCATGTCTGAAGTATTATATGGCATGAATCCACACCTTTGGAAACAAATAACCAGACATCATGTCTGACGTATTATATGGCATGAATCCACACCTTTGGAAACAAATAACCAGACATCATGTCTGACGTATTATATGGCATGGATCCACACCTTTGGAAACAACTGGGGATGCCGTAGATTGTGGAAAGTGAGGGGAGCTAAAACTTTCTTTTGAGGAGTTAACACTCATACATACATACATATACAGTATATATATATATATATATATATATATATATATAAAACAATATATATTGTTGTTGAATAAATTAGTTTTTACCTCATGCAAAGTTACATTTCAGTAAGCTAAAGGTGATAATGAAATTAAGAAATATGGTCTTGAGACGAAGTGGCACGATGTCACGATTCGATTTGGAGAAGGAACTGACCTGTTTGAGTGAAGACAGAAGCAGACATATTCTGTGTCAGTCTTGGAGTGGCGGAAGTGAGAACAGTCAGACATTTTTGCATCGATTCATAGTCGATCCCGCCAACTGTCCATCTCACTTTAATTCTGCAGCGTTTGATTGCGGTGCCATGCCTGGCTAGAGGATCGATAAAAATGGAGTGCAAACAGCGAAGGGGAGCCAGGTGAAAGCTTTTCTTGCCTCTCTATATTGCTGAATCAGAGACTTGAGATGTCAGTGTGTTTGGAGGAAGATGGCTAATGTTATATCTTTGTTAGAGGGGAAAGCACAGCAGTAGGGGGTGTTTCTGTGAGAAGACTCACTGAAGCTGAATGCAAAAACATCTCCCTGTTCGAAAACCCAGCCATGAGCAAAAGACAGTCAGTAAATTATAACCCTGAGATGCTGCATGGAACTAAATTGAGCCCAGGTGCAATTTTAGGAGACAGAAATGATTAAATACAGTTATGAGATTAATTTTGTTTTATTTCCAAGCAGGCTTGGAATGGTCCATTGTAATCTGTTGTTACTGCAGCTCTATAAGCACATAAAACAAACAAGCTGAAGGGCAGGGTGCCACACTTTGATTTGTTGTTTGTTTTACGGCCATTGTTCTCTCTCTCTCCCCTGCAAACAGATTCCAACAGCCGTTCCAGATAGACTAATGAAAGTCATTTTTATTGACACTGTAAACTTCTTCATATGCAGTAGCATGACTTCACAGGCTCTGCTGTGAAGCTAAATGAGCTCACCAGAGCATAATGCAGGATTGGAAGACACTGGGTATCCTTCTTTTTTTTCTTTTTTTTTACCTTGTCCTCTGGGGTATGGGTATCTTCACTTTTTCTTATTCCAGTACTTGGTATGCACAGTGCACAAAAGCATATACATAGGCCTCCACCTGAAACTGTCATTTCTTCATTCTGTGGGAAATCAGGGACCAAAAAAAAAAAATCCTATATAGAATATAAAAAAAAAAAATCCTATATAGAATATAGATAGAACTGATAAATTGTTTGCTTGGTGCATTATGTATCGCTGAAAAGCAGAGCACGACAAGCAGATTATTTTTTCCCTCCATCTTGTCTGCCCACTCTGTCCTTGTGGTGTCTTATGAGTTGTATGTGGTCTTTCAAACTGACCTTGTGTGAGGTGTGTAAGGTACATTGTACATTGGCACGGGGGATAAGTGTGACTGGTGCTGTTTCCCCCCCCATTTGGTTCTCACCCTGTCTGCTTGTTCTGTTGTCTGTTGCAGATGTACATCCAGACCACCACGCTGACCATCTCCGTGAGCCTGAGCGCCTCCGTGTCCCTGGGCCTCCTCTACATGCCCAAGGTGTACGTGGTGCTGTTGCACCCGGAGCAGAACGTGCCCAAGCGCACGCGCAGCCTCAAGGCGGTGGTGACCGCCGCCACCATGTCCAACAAGTTCAACCCCAAAGCCAGCCTGCGGCCCAACGGCGAGGCCCGCACCGAGCTCTGCCACAACCTGGAGACACAAGGTGATTCCCTCTGAGTAGCAGCCCCCCCTCTTAACTGAGCCGCAGGCAGGCAGAGGAAGGTAAAGCCAACGCCCCTATATCCACTCTGTGCATTGAGTGCCTTGTGTCTGGTGCATGAGCATCATAGTGCATTAACAATCTTTGCATAATGGCTTCAACACCTCGCATGACTTGGCCATCATCATGAATTACCCAAGTTCACATTGCCAAAAAAGGTGATGTGACCTCATGGAATGAGTGAATCGGTAGCTAATGCTTTAGCGTGAAGGAGTGCACACACCATCCCTTGAGCTAACAGCCTAGCTATGGTAAGAATGCTGCCCGGTGGATAACTCCTGGATGCAGAGAAGGTCGACTGATGCAGGTCACTGGGTGCTAGTCATGGGGAGCGGGAGTACACTGCTTAGCGGAGTTTATTTCTTGTGCACACTAAGCCTCAGGAGTCATAAGTCAATGTACTAAATGGCCGTGGCCGCCTGAACCACTATTACGAAGTTCCGCATCATTATTTATCCAGCATGCACTGTTATTTTACACCCCAGTGGCTTTCGAAAATTAGCTGCCCGGTTTCTTCCATCCCTGGAAATTGCAGTCAATTTTGCACATCAGGCAGAAGCATTAAACAATCCTCAATACCTTGAATTGTTTAAGGATCAGGGATTTCTGGGTAAACATGTTGGAGTCTGCTGCTAGGAGTTATCAATGTCCAAGGCCTCTCTGAGTATAGCAGGAAAATGACAAATCTACATTAACGCCACACCATTTCCCATCAGGCAGGAAATCGCTTCTTTGCAAAACATATTGCTGCTGTCAATCAAACCCAGTTGACACGGGGGCACAGTAAGCATATTTGCATGAAACTTCCTGGAAAAAGGTAAGTTTATATTGTAAACACAATCAGCCCCTTTTTTTGTATGTGTGGGCAAACATGCATTGAGAGCGCTGAGCGCATAATGGAGAGAGTTTAGTTCGTTTCCTCTCAGTGCAACCCTTAAACTCTCAGTGTCCAGCACACACTTATTTCAAACCAGTTTACCATGCTTGCTGGTATCAGGGACCTCCAGGCTCTTGTGTGACTGCAGTAAATAATCAACTTAAGCGGCTGAGTCAGCAGGGGCTGCCTGGGTGATTATGCAAACATGCGCACCCAACCTGCTTCGTTTTTTTTTTTCTTTTTTACGTGTCGCGAAAAAGCACTTGTGTCTGGAAAAAAGAGATACGCTCCACATGTAAGAGAATTTGGAGTCAAACTCAGAAACGGTGCTGAGACCTTGCCTAACTTCGGTGCTCGAGGGAAGGGGGGGAAAAAGCTTGCCCCCCCCCCATGTGACAAACATTTTGTAGGATCCGGAGCAATCTCCCTGGATGTGATGAGAATTGGGAACATAGTTGCTTTTTTTTTTTTTTTAAACGTGGCCTGAGGACTGGAGGCGCTGGGATACTTCCGTGTGCCAGTCAGCCGCCTTACCTCACGCGGATGTGCATTCCGGCTTTGAGACAGCTCAGTGAATGCAGAGTGATTGTCATTGATGGAGGACATAACATCAGAATCTGACCAAGCCTATAACCATGGCTTTCCCCATAATCAGCTTCCAGTCGTGACAAAACTGGGAGATTTGCTCTAATGGAGCCCATGGTGACAATAGGGGGAGAACAGGAAGAGAGATTGGATTGCCAGCACCAATTCTCCCGGAACCGTCTATTGTTCAAAGGCAGCTCTCTGCACATGAATATTTAAATAAGGTTCATTTGTCATTGCCATTGGGGGACACAAAGCACAGGGGGAAAATAAAATTCCTCGCTTGCGATTCCCCCAAAATACTTTTGCCTGTCAGCGACTGAGGCTCATTCAGATATATCTACTGCGACTCGCAGATGTGACCAGGCAAGCAGGGGATGCTTGTGGAGCTGGGGTTTTGATTGCAGCAACACAGATATCTCGAGATGGGAGGATAGGGAGGATAGGGAGTCGCGGGCAGCCTTAATTCGGAGCGTCTGCTCCTGGCAGCCAGGGGGAGACATGCACCACGTCTTTTTTTTTTAAAGATTCCAACTGCCTTCTCCGGGGCTCAGTGGGTAAAAGAGTTCTCAGAAGTCTGAGAACAAGGCCAGTGGCGTTTCAGTTGGGCTGGTGAGATGTTAATACAGCTCAGACGTGGACCAGAATGGGGAAGAATGATGCAATTGCATGCAAAGGTAACTCACTCCATGTTAATGCATTTACAAAAATGATGAGCCCAAGCTTGTTCTTGTTAGTGTTGAAATGCATGCGACTAAGAGGCCTAATGAAGTGCTACATTAGCATGTGAAAGACTGGCATGAAACAGCCCTTTCGTCATTAGTGGTCACCTTGCTGTGATCCTGGTACTTTGCTGGTAAGTGACTGAAATACATAATTATGCTTGCTTTTGTCTGCATTTAAGTGGACTCCATATTAATGGCTTTATGCATCACTTTAACCCCTTAACAAATATTACCTCTGCCTAAATAAGCTGGTTGACAAAATGGGTTTGATCTGTAAACAGCAGGCTAATTAGCCCCAACCATTGCAAATAGCATTAATTATGAGGGAGGAAATAGACAAAATGATTGTGATAAGGCAAAATGTGAGGTTAAACAAGTGTATAGGCCTATTTATTCTAAGTGTGGTAGGGAATTGCAATTTAGCCCATTCCATCACAATTTAATGAGGTTCTGTCCTCTGAAAAACAAATGGGTTGAAAACAGAGATGTCCTGTTCCGTAGCTAGGCGATGGCTGATAGAAAGTCATCCATGATAACAGCCTATAGCCAATAAATAGGGAGAAAGAGCTTTCTGACTATTAAATGAACGCGTTTGATCAATCCCAATCCAAATCTAGTTTTAGCTTACTGTGATGCAATGGTGAAAATGAACGGTTGTGACTGAACTATAAACTCATTGCCTCGTCTTATTTGAAGAATGAGAGTGTTGTAAATTAATTCTTCAAATATCAGAATGCTAAGATTTTGCTATGTACACCATCAATTTATTTGCACCGTGCTATAACGTAGCATGCAGTTATCATATCTCTCTAATTCGTTAGCTTTGTCCAGCTATGTTTTTATTTCCTTCTTATAAACACTCTTCTTCTTCTCCTCCTCTTCCTCCTCCTCCTCCTTCTCTCTCTCTCAGCCTTTGGTTCCAAACAGACATACATAAGCTACAGTAATCATGCACTCTGAGGAGGATCCCCACCGCGAACAACAGATTGACTTCACAGAGAGCAGCTCTTCAGTTTTAGGCTGTCCAACCGGTAAAGAGATAAAATAAATTGGCATCCCATGGACTTCTCTGGTGATGGCTTTCTGAACGACCATAGACTGAGGTGTGGGCTTGTCCAAGAAGACCAGAAGAACTTGTCCAAGACTTGGAATGTAAGCTTCAGTATGGCAGTTTCACATTAGTGTTTTTGTGTGTGTGTATGTGTGTGTGTGTGTGTGTGTGTGTGTGTGTGTGCACGTGTTTGTGTGTGTGTGTGTGTGCGTGTGTGAACATGTGTGTGTGTGTGTGCACAGTAATTTCACGAGCAGACAGAAAGGGAGGATCTCTCCAGATGGACTGCTTGTTTCTTCTATGAAATCTGCTTTATCAGCTGTGGGCCCTCCCCATCTAGTGTTTCTGCTTTCAGTTCAAAAACTCTACAGGTTTGTGCAGTCTTGTGGTCTGCCGATCGACCAGTGAGCATCAAGCATTGCCTTTTGATGCTTTTTAGATATTGTGGTGGGTAAGTTGGGAGAAACACAAATGTAGACTGTTGGAATCAGGGTTAGTGTGTATGTACCCCAAAGAAAAAGAGCCGCTCCGTGGAGATAAGGAATCGCAATCATGTGATGACGACTGAGCAAAATACTCCTGACTCCTTCCCCTAACGTGTGGAAACAATGTGAACGATCGCAGCAAAACACATTTTGTCAATGTTTACAGATGTTGAGCATGTTGGTTTGAACATCCCTGTGTTGTGTTGTTAAAAAAAAAAAAGAAGAAGAAAAAAAAAAAGAAAGTGGAATGCATTCAAACTGTTGCTCTGTAGGCTACCACTATTTGGTCCCTGGTCAGTTGTTGGTGAAATGAACGTGGTTAAGTGACAGATCTGAGTTTATATATGCTTGAGGGACCCTTCGTTATAAAAGTGAGTAGGCCTTTGGTTTTGCAGAGATGGCTGCAAGGCTTTCATTTCCACTGGCAACAGTTAGCCCAAGTAAGTAGACCATACAGACATTGCAGAGGAGTTATTGTTAATAGCAGCCCCTTTCAAAGGTACAAACATATCAAACACAGCTTCATGAACGCGCACAGAGGTGTCACCGGACAACCTCATTTGGCAGTTAGCCTACCCTGACTGCAATAATGGAAAAGAAAACATGCGAACCATAACCACACCGCAGCTCATAGCAGGTGTATACGCTGATATTTTCACTAATGGACACTCTTTTCTCTTTTCTCATCACTGTTTTCATGAGAGGTTAGTGGCCACTTAGGATAGGAACGACCTATGAAAGAAATTAGCATCCCACTACAACCAGTAGACAGCACGGAAATCAGCAAAGGTCAGTATAAATCCACCAAACTCGGCAAAGCACAAGACCAGTAGCCTAATGGCCTTTTTCCTTTGAAGACCAGGGTCAGCTCCAGACTTTTGCTGGGGCTTAAGCACCGGTGAATGGCCTCTGTCTTCTGTTTCCATTAGTTCCATAGAGTAGTAATCGAAGATTCTAGAGCATTTCGCACTGCTCTATAGTCTTTGGTTGTCATATTGGGGACATGTGCAAACAGAGAACATAAACGCTCGAAACTTCTACGTGAGTACAAGTAACATAAATTGAAACGACTTGATATTGTTGGAAAACATGTTGTCCTTGATTCCTTTGAGTAGTTTGGATTTATCCGTACATAGTTTTTCTTTACAGATACAAGCCAAGTGATTTATGTTGCTAAGCAACCTAAACCAATTGCTACCCATCTGTTTTTACGCTAGCTGTCTGTTGTCCCGCTCCAGGACCGAACTAAGGCCTTTTGGGCCATGGCCCTGGTCCAGACTCAGAGATGGAAACAGAAAAAAGTCAGAGGTGTTTCCCTGGACACCGGGGTTTTAACCCATAGTGGAAATGTGCCAAAGCAAAGAAAAGCACAAGGGCAGAATATGTAAGGCAAACATGACAAAAAAGTATTCCAAAAGTGTTCCAATATACAGCCCACAAAAGGCACAATGACACGGTGGCTATGATAACTGCCTTGGATGCACAAACTTGGCTCGGCCCCTGACAAACACCTCTGAAACAATTAACAACACTCAGACAGCAAGAAGAAGCACAGTTGCTAAGGTGAGCACCAGCAATTTTATACTGAGTAGTGGGGAAAGCCTGCCAGTGGGAATGAGAATTGAATATTTCCACTGCTGTCCACTTTGACTCAGTCAGCCTCATTCGGTGAAAAGACAGATTGTATAGGGTACATATATTAATGGTTTGGGAAGCTGCAGACGGGAACAACAGGTGTGAGTGTGCAGAATATGATTGATTGATTCATGTGTAATGTCTGTCAGCTATTTGCTAAAATAGAAACAGCTGTTGCGATTCAAAATTGAATGGTCTCGTTTTTTGGTTCTCCTTTTCAGAAAATATTGGTTGTTTGTGATGTAAATTCAATGACTTGCTGCTTCTGTTTTTCTCCTACATTTGTTTCAGCTGAATATTTGTGTTGCAAAGCAAAACTTGTTAGTGCTGACCAAAACTAAATGACAAGTTCATGTATGTTACTAAATGGATTGGTAATGTTTGCGTTTTGTCCTGACAGCTTAAAAACAGAAGAAAAAAAATAAAAATAAACGAAACAAGTAAAAATGAAGCAGTGCCTGGGTATCTAATGTATGATGAACAAAAGTATTTGTTAAAAAATTAAAACAAAGTATGTGGAGCATGTTCAGTTTTTATACAAGAACATATTTCTAATAAAATGTTTTCCAAACCAAGTTGGGTGGTCAGAGTAATGTTTTAGTAGTGTCATTGTCAACATAAATATGAACCTGACAAGTATCTGCAGGGTTGATTGCATATTCATAGTTATGGTTTTGAATAATCAATGGCACACATTTACTTATGATATAAGTACTATATGAGTTTACACAAACGTCTAAAAGTGTGTTGCGATTACTACTGAACTGTGGCTACATGTAGGTACAACAAGGCAAACGAGAAGTCCAGCCACAAGAAATAAGAGTACAGTCACAAAACCACACAGAGAGTGTATGTGTCCTCTGTAATCCATTCATGTTTATTCTTTTTCGCTTCTGTGCAAAGGCATTTACATGATACAGTTTGCAGTAACATACTAGTGTGTTATTTTTGAAGACTGATGTCTACTTGATGTAAGGCATGCATGGACTTGGTAAGCAAACTAACCATAACAGAGAGAAACAATTATAGGAAACCTTTGACAGAATATTCACACACCGGTTGAATTTAAACCGATTCCAATCCCTTGAGTTAAAGTGGTAGAATAGTGTAGAATGAGCATATTGCATTTACACAGCATTTCCAGATGGTAAGCCTTTTTTTTTTTTAAATAACAACATTATCAGAGCTGTGCCCCTAGGGGATGTGACTGCAATGACCAGAATATTTGCCAGATGATCATACTTGAGTAAGTTCTCACTGTAAAAACCGAGATCACAGGCTTCTCCCTTGATGCTTGCCTTTATGTGACTAATGAGTGGAAAGGAGAGAAGCAATCCGCTGATGTCATGGATAGTAATGGTGGCATGATCAAAACCTCACTATTGCCTGAAGATGCTGGAGTCATTAGTCATGTCAACCAGCCTCTCCAATTATTTAGACATATTGTCCAGAATGGCCATTAAGGGCTCTCCCTGGGCCCGTGCACCTGCAGTCAGGACGGGGGTAATGAGGCAGGCCACCAAAGAGAATGCCAGAGTTGCTGCCTGCCGTCGTCAGTCGAGTTAGTTATATCCATTGCAGAAATGGCTCAATATGAAGCTATAGTTGTTCATCCTGTATCATAATTGCAGAGTTAGCGCACGTACAGTACCTATAGGGGAAAATGACTTGTAGGGCTGGTGATTGCCTGTCACTTCATATGTGGCCTTCTTCTTGGCTGAAGCTGTCAGAGTCATATAAGCATTCGCTTTCTTTTTGACTTTCACGATAGCATCAGCTGCAGAGATCAACGCATCAGCTGCACAGGTCAACCCATCACACAGCCACACGTCACTGCAGTCTATTGGTCATTACAGTGATGGTCTTTGAAGTAGGCTATCTTGTGAACCTTCCACACTGTTGCTTGCAGGTGCCAATACTTGCAGTCATTTGCTGTAATAAGATCGACTTAGACCGATATACTGGGTATATATACAGTATATACAATTATTTAGATTCACCCAGTGACAAGTAGTCTAACCTGAGCTGCTCAATCACAGGAGTGCTAAAAAATGCCAAAACTCTACTGTATGCTGGCAACAGAAACAGGTTAAGAAGCAAAGCAGCTTGTGAAAATACGTTTGTACCTATTGAAATGTCATGGTTGTGTGTGTGGTTTATAGCTGGAGATTTTTTGTGATTAGTTTGTAGTCTGTGTTTACTGGGAAGTTTGGAAGTCACAAACCCTCATTCACTCAGTTCATTAAGTGCATGTTGGTCAATCCAGACCCTTGTTATGTTAATTTACCCGAGGTACTGAAAGACTTGTTGCACTTGCGGCACTTGAGTATTCGTAACGGATTAATTGAGCAAAAATTATTTTCTTTGAAAATCATTGAGTGACATTGCCGCGGAGAATGTAATGCTAAGTGGCTTCCCATTGAAAAAGAAGGCAATTACTTTGACTTCCTCTTCTGATACCCTGTTTATTTGAATACTATACATATCAAATCTCTTTTAATTTCACTCTTTACTGAGCACGCAAAATTACCCCATTAAAATGCAACATAACTCTAGGTTCCTCAAAGAGCCAGGTCAATAAACTGGCAGGTTATGAAATAAAATGTCTTGTCCCAGTAAATTAACAAAACCCTGTGGATCTCCACTGTGGCAAAATGTTTGCTGAAAAAGCAACATCATACATTATTCTGATTTGTTGAAGTGGATTGCAGAAATACACCATATCTTTTTTAATAAAAAAAGGCAGATACGTTTTACACCCAAGGCATAATCTGAGGTAACCATGCCAGAAACATGGTGTATCTGCTTCTTCTCAGTGCTTCAAAATCGCAACCGTAATACATTTTTCCTGCTGAAAATGGTGACAGCTTGATGATGCTGACCTCCCTCTTGCACTGGGAAAATGTGACACAATACAACACATGCACAGGTTTTGTTTTCATCTTTCCAGAGGCCAGCTCCATAGTGGAGGCCAATTTCACCTCCAATGGGGATCAAACAGCACGTCAGTTTGCAGCAATTTCTTAGAGGGCCCTCTGTTAACCATCCCCCCATCCCCTATGTCTCTCTCGCACGGTGCTCTTAATGTGGGCTGAAAATCACCATAGACAATGAACACAACAACCAGACACACACACTTTGTGTTTGAGTTGACCAACACACTTCACTTGGCCTCACACCAATTCTTTTTTTATTATTAAAAATACCAGGTCTAGTCTACAAAAAACGATTAGTAGGACTTTACAGATCAGTAATAAGTGTGTAGTGTCATCTAAAACCAATGTGACTCATAATAACCTACAAATTACTTAAAAAAATAATCAAGCAAGTTTGAAGTCTGTAACAAAATGGTAACATATTGTAGTTTATATTTAATTATTGAAGAAGTACTTATTTACTTGAATATTTATTATCAAGGAATAAGCCAGTAATTGCTGCAGTATTCTGGTGACTATAAAAGGGGAATAAAACAATAGCTGTAATCACATCAATGCTGTAATCCAGAATTTTCCTAGTCATTACTCAGAAACAGATGAGCTACTTTTGAGGAAATGACGTGGTTTAAAGGCTGTAAAATGCTGAATTGCCTTTTGCTATGGCATGAAACCTGAAGGAGACAATACCTTGACTCTAATATTAGAGTTGTGAAATACAAACTCACTCATTCCAGTAGGTGATTGTGATTCCAACAATTACTGACAAATTCCCTGACAAGTAAAGAAGTGTATTTTCACCTACATCAGAAATTGGGAATTTCACTTACCTCTAGGTAAAGTACCCTTTCTAGCTTAAGACACTGTGCATCGGCAATAACATTTTGTTCTCTTTTCCGACCACACTGTCTCAATGTAATTCCCTGTTATTAGAGCACAACAGAAAGCTAACACCTGCAGCACATAATAACTACCCTAATCTTTGCAGTGAGCAGGAGGCAAACAGAGTGTACATATTTCTTATGTTGCTAGGAAACACTTGCTGCTCAAAGAGCATTCCACAGTGATTATATAAAACAAGGCTGTGAACATCCTGACAGTTAAATGCCTGGTAAAAGCAAATGTGTGGGGAGCTAATGTAAGCCTGACAGAGGCACCCTGCCCTGCCCTAATGACATGAATGGCATGCCAAACATCTAAATTGCTAAATGTGTAAAACACATGATAATTTTCAACCACTCAATGCCCCCCCTCCAGCTAACATAAACAATCAGACTTTTATGCATTTTCAGAGAGAAAAGAGATTCACATCTCATTTCTCTCTAACTACCATTGTCTTTTTTAATAAAATGAGTAGGACCGAGTGTTCCTGAAGTTTACCAAAACACAAAGTGAAGAAATCAGTCACTACTCTACTATGGAGTGGCAATATGTGAATTCACTGAAGTCGAAGATTATGCTACCTGCTATTTCCTGGTGGATGTAGCCTGTAATTGAGCCCCATGGAGATTGGAGAGGAGTTGGGCATGTGCTTAGAGAGACACAGGTTAAAGGCAACTTCTGCTAGAGAACCGTCCCCCGGGGGCAAAATATGAAAAGAAGAACTGAAGGGTGGGTGAAGGGCTTAGCACAAAAGTAGGCCAACATTTCACACTCTGGCTGAAGCCCACTGAACATCATACAGAGTTAAAAAGCCCTCCACTGCTGGAGATACAGCTCCAGCTTGCAAATGGAGCAGCTAATTTGTGTACGTCTGCTCTCTCATGCTAGCAAGGGGTTACTGAGCAGTAGCCAATTCACAGCCAAAAAGCACCCAATGCCTCAAGACAGAGCTTTCAAATGTAAAGTATTATAACTACAGTGACCTCTTGACCTCTAGTTTTGCTCGACTATCAACGATGTTCCACTGACACCACACAGGGCTATTGTTTTTACCTTTTGCATAAGATGCAGCATAAATGTTTTTTCCATGCTTTTGAAAACGGAAAACAAAAAAAGCACAATATGCTGTCGTGTTTTACATCCTCACACATGACATCACACATTTCCAATAAAGGAAAACTGCCCAATCCCAACATCATATCAGTAAAGTACGTTTACCATGTAATGCTAGTACAGTGAAAATATATACAGTGCTGGTTGTGAATGAGTTGTCTTTAGACCAGGACATTGAAGGACGTGTACCACCCTGACGGATCACATTGCAGGATTCAGATGAGCCAACAGCCATTAGACAATTTGCTTGAACAAACGTTGATTTGAATAAACTGTCTCCGGGCTGCCCGTGTGCTGTCAGATGAAGCAGTGCAGGAGACGCAGAGCCGGTGGCCTCAAGCAGTGCTTCAGCTAGGTGGGGCGCTGCAGTGAGAGAATGACAGGAAATGAGGCAGATTTGATCATTACTATAGAAATGAAACTCTGCAGGAGATCTGCGGACAATATATAATATATGAAATGTGCACACACTGAACCGATGACAGGAATGATTTAACCATTTCACTCTCACAGCAGAGTGTGAGCTGAACTATTACAGTACATATAGACCGAAGATTTGGTGGATTCCCAGAGACGTTTAATCCACTGGGTTGGTTGAGGAGTTTGGGGGGGGGGGGGGGATAAACACAGAAACCGACCAAAGAAAAAGTCCATTCCAAGGAATTTCACATGCAGCACCATTTTTTCAGGGTAATGTAGACAATCCTGTGAGATGCACAGTATGCCCCTGGGTCTTATTTCCAAACAGAGCAACTGCTTTGCCAACTATTTCTCTGCATTGCACGTTAACAGTGGAGGACTCCTTGAAGAGCTCTGAGGTTGTGCTCCATCCCCTCACTGTGGCAGTGGGTGGGAACTACTGCATTTAGTGAGCCTGCACATGATGAAATCAGAGGGGAAAGCGGGAGCATCTGACCTCGGTTCAGTGCATATCTTGTATTATAAAACAATTGGGTTCTATTGAATTATTTAGCTGTTTCTGATTGGACGAGAGACGTTCCATGAGTTGGAATATCCCAGGACATCCCAACTCGGACTTTTCACAGCTAATAATAAATCACTCCGCGATGAAACATTCTATAGCACGTTGATACAATTAAGCGATAACCGTTAATTCAAAGTTCTTATAATTCCAAAAGACGTTGACAATGGAACTATTTTTTTGTTGCGGAGAAACAATGGCGAAATAAACATGTTTTAATCAATAACTTCGTGTTTAAATGTTAATTGGTTGACTATAAAATTGTTTTATAAAAGCAATATAGTACTCGTGCGAGTGGGGTAGGTAAGGGATATTCCCACGGGTGTTGTTGCCTGCGGCCGAACACCACCCGTGGGAATATCCCTTACCTACCCCACTCGCACTCGTACTATATTGCTTAAATAGTGTAAAACAAACACATTTAGAGACATGGAAAATATAGACTCAGATATGGCAAGGTTATCAAATTATCAGAACGTTTCTGGACAATCATGTTACTATGTTCCTAGAAGAGGCAGACTAGTATGGGTGCAGTTTAGGTCTTCTATCCAGAAATGCTGAAAATCTGGAAACATACTTCAAGCATATTGGATAATATTACAAATATCCAGACATAAGTGTTTGAATACCTGAGTGTGAAAGGGGCTGTTAGTACAGGATTTTCTTAATCTAAAAAAAAAGGCCTCTGACTTCCTACTAGTTTAAAAAAGTAGAATACTGGAAGCTTGTAAGAACTGTAAGACACACATCATATTACCCCCGTATGGGGTTAATTGCTAGTTTCTGCCTGTGCCACTAACAGATGGTTTCCCACCGTTCGGTGAGTACTGTTCCTGCCCTTTTTTAATCTTCTCACCCCAGTGCTGGCATCAGTCATCAGAGTCAGCTCAAGATTCCTTTTGGCAGCACACACTACACCCCAACAGGGCCACGGTCGTGCTGCAAGCAGGATGATGTCTGATCTGCAAATGATATCTAGATTTCAAGTGAAACCAGCATCGAGAGGTTTCTAAATTAGGCCCTCCAGGCAAAGCGCCAGACATCCCCAGAATATCAGAGATGGGCGTAATTGGGTGATATTAATGGCAGATCAGATCCCCACAACGATGACGATCTGTTTCATAGCATTTACATGCATGCTTGGCTGCAGGAGATTCCACGTACGGTCAATAATTCAATCCTTTCACTGTATTCTGTTTCGGAAGAGATGCATACAGTGCATTGCATGTAGGTATATTTATAAATCAACCTTCAATTATGATCTTGTTTAAGTTTTGACCAGGCCCCTCTCTCACTCACTCACTCAAGTACCAACTATTTTAGAATGCCCCCTTTATAAAGGACCAACAGCCAGCACTTTCTTTTTTAGTCAAATGTCCAGTTGTTCGATTGATCAACTATGAATAATGACATCAACAGAAATATCTTGAGCATCTTGAAAAGCTCTTGTTTTTTTATGTATTATCTGTCACTTTCCAAAGTACACACAGAATTTCTCAGATTGGATAAGAAAACATGATTAAAAAACGTCCTATTTATATTTGACTTCCCCCAACCCGTTTGTGTTCAGTGCCCCTGAATAAAAAAACAGACATTATTGACATTTTGACTTGTGTAATTAAGACAGGGCCCCCTCGGCAGCAAATATGTAATTTAAGTCTCAGCGAAGTTGTGTGTGTGTGTGTGCGCTATCTTTTTCTATTCTTGGCTGGCCTCTGTCTGCCCTGATCCCTCAAACATACAACAGAATCCTCCATTGCGGTTTCAAACTTCTTTGCTCTTCCATCATTCACCTAGAAAAAGACACCTGCACACTCATGAGTTTTACATTTACGTATGTAATGATTTACATATTTGGATACACAGGTCATCTCTGCGGCTGCTACGGGCCTAGGCTGCCAAGGACCTCTCGTGTGTCATGCCGTAGAACTTCTCCTTCCGGCTTTCTCTGCCATCTCTCTGATGCCCGGCTTCTGCAGTGGATCCCAAAGTGTGGGGAGGGCCCCCATACGGAGACGTGAGCTGAGGGTGAACCCTAAACTACACTGGTCAAGAGGAGGATGGTAGTGCTCTTACAACATAGAAGCCTGTAATGAACCTATCTGGTGAAGCCTATTTGTAGCCTAATTTGTACTTATAAAATATGGTGAGGGCCTATCATTTAGTCTACATGTTAGAGGGGATAGCTGCCTAATTATTAATACAACATAACCTAACATGAACCAATCCGAAGAATGGTCAAGGTTTCTTCCTGTTAAGAGGGAGTTTTTCCTTGCCTCTGTCGCTGCTTGCTCTAGGGAGTTCAGGCCTTGGGCTCTGGAAATCACATCGATATAATGTCTATTGGTAATGATGCTATATCAATTAATACTGATAATGAATCAATTAAAATGCATTTCTGTCATCCAACAGGAAATGCAAATCTCACATGGGATGTAATCTCTTATCACTATTTAACTAAGCTTGACTCTTATTATGTACTGTAGATTACAGATAATTACTGTCTGTGTTAGTTATCTATATCAATATAACTTTAAAACCTGTGAGTCAATTATACTAGTCATTATTTTTCCATCTTTTAATTTCATTCGATCTGAGCATCCCCACTCTTAAAATATAAACATCCAATTAGCAGCCAAACCTTAAAAGCAGACAAACACATTAACATATTACATCGAGGGGCTCCGGCAAAAAGCACTGAACACTTTCACATTGCAATAATGCTGATGGAAGCTGGTTGACAGAACAAGATAATTGAATGAGGATGTGAGATTGTGTAACACCCTTGTGTTAGGACTGAAATATGTTCATATGGTGTACATTATGAAGCCAATCATCAGAGTGATTATTATGAAAGTGACCCACAATCATATGTGTAAATTACAAGGAATCATAAAAAAACAAGTGAATGTGCCAAGAATGAGCTGCTAGCTGTTAAAAGCAGGCTCCCCAGTAATATAATTAAAGTAAATTGAACATTGATTTTATTTTTCCGGTAATATGTATGTCATGTAAGGGCAATTTATGTGTTGGAGCAGAACCCCATCGATTATAATGAGATTTACCATCCGCACTCCCTCATTCAGCTATATCAATGTGTCGACCATGCAAGGCTTACCTTTTAGGAGCGTATAGATGTTACCGCTTCCTGTGCACTTTATCATACAGTGCCAGTCATGTGTCTTTGTGAAGGCGTAGGAGAGCTCTCATCATCAGCCAGTGTTCAGCTGAAACTCTAATGTGAGTGCAAACATGACTGACAGGTGGTGCTATCCATGTTGACATGATGGGCAGTGGCCTCATGATCCTCCAGATAAACACTGCTCAGTCTGCACACACTCGCATGAACCTGTGTCTATAATGATGGCGGTAAGGACGTGTTCCCCTGATTATTACACTACAACTTCCTACAGTCATTACAGTGAACCGACCAAAAATCGACACATTTCAGAAATGAAACCTTTCATTTTGACACTCACCTATTACCAACTATGAAATTGTTCACACTTTTTCACACGTATGTCGTGTATCCCTTCATAACATTTCCTGAACAAGCCTAATGGATGCCAAGTGCTAGCTGGGTGAGCTAATTATCAACAGCTGTCCTGTTTCATGGATTGGACAGAAGTACAGCAGAAGTACAGACTGCTTGGTTTGAAATGAGTCTGGTGTTAAAGCTCACTCGCTCTGACAGGCCAAAAGGCCTTGAGAAATGACTTTTTCATTGGCGTATAGTAGTAACCCAATATTGTGCCTCCATAGCCCCAGACCTTAGCGCTTCTGTACGCCTTCTGTATAGAAAACCTGCTGCTCACCGTCAGCAGCACACAATCTCTGCACATATTGGATCAGCCGTGGGAAATAGACTTTGAAAGCTATAATATCACTCTAGGTTCTAATACATGAAATGTAAAACATCACTCCTTTTCAGCTGTACTTGAGACTCCTTTATTTCTGATAGTGCCAAAATATCATTATCCTTATAAGCATACATGACCTCTGCTGACTCCAGCAGCCACAAAAAAACATTGTGTAGAACTATAAACCCGCATGCTTCACTTCAATAGTGCGTGTTACTGCTTGCTGCATTTAGTTATCCGCCCATTGAACATGGCTCTTAATGATTGGTATGTACCAACTACATAACCAGAACTCAATCAGTCTTTTGTGTTTACTGAGAGAGGCACGGCATGAAAAACAAAGCTAAATAATCCATACACAGCCATTAAATCTAAGTGTTAAAAAAAAATTGAATACAAACATTTATCATAGCATGCTATACGGTTTCATAATCAAAGAAGACAACAACCAAATGAATTGAAACTTCCAACTCAAGTCGGCACCGAGAATAAATGGAATGTCTTTGAGCTTTCCCCAGCACTGGGACATCCTTCCTCTCACATCCTCAGTCTCAGTAGGAACAGGTAAGAAGTCAGAAGCTCTTTGAGTCTGTCCTCTCCTCCCCTCTCCTCCCTGATTGCCATTGCCCTTTAGCCATGCTGACTGACAGCCGCTCGCCTGGGGAGGCACTGTCTAGAAAGACCATTTACATGGGGCTTGCCACCAGGCTTATCAGCCCATTGGGATTTATAACCTTCACTGAGGCCCGAGTCAAGCCAAGGATGGCACTCTCTTACACATTACTCAGAATGATGACTGTCATTATCCTCTGTCAAGGGATATGGTCTTACAGTGGGAATGGGCCTGATGTATGGCCTCATAGTACATGGTGACAAACAAGGTATTATTGATATGCAGACTCTGCTTCTCTGCCTTGCTTAAAGTCATATCAGAGAGATGTGGCCCAGTGAGCAGAACATTCTGCGGGTGACAGATGCACCTGAAGGAGTAGTTTGGTTAATTATACAGGGCTTTTTTTGGAATAGATTGATGGAAATGTGCTGAGTTACTATCACTAGTGTCAAAGAACATCCATCCGCGTTTCTGTATGTATCAGCCTGTGTGTGTAGACGTGCAGCACCAGGACCATGACGCAGACAGACCTCAGTATCCTCAGAGCACCTTGGTGTGGCGGTGAGAACAAATCTGTCAGGGCTAATGGAGAAATTCTTATTAAAGAAGTGTGATTTGTTGAGAATATATTTTTACAAGAGGGGCTCATCCATCATAAGTGCATTGCATAGTCCCATTATTATAGCAGAGTTATGTGCTGCCTTCACTGGTAACAGTGTGATGCCCAGACAGGTACTATAAAGAAGACCTATAGTGCACAGACAGCATGATGTATAACAAGTCTGGCTCTGATGATAAATGACTGCCCAGACTGTGCTTATTCGCCTAATATATAACACGCAGCAGAAGGCCGATTTAAGTGCGTTTGAGTCACTCAATCAAAGAGTCGTGACAGTCTCATGAAGGAAATCGGGTCCGGCTAAGGCAGAGAGAAGGCTGAAGGGACTAGAGAATCTGGCTAAATGAGCTTGAACGACACTGCAGTTGTGAGTAAAGTAATTTCTCAGTATGAAATTGTTTTGGCTTACTGGAGGCAATAAAAGCTCCACACTCAGCCACTGGACGACCTGAGCAGTTGCCCGTTTCAACTTCAGACTGGGAGGACAAAAATGCAAAAACAACTTTGCCTCTTCTTTCAAAGCTGTGTATTGAAACATACACCATTTATTATCATGTCAGACTAAAATACATGTACAAATGGATAGCTATGAAAGAAGCTTCTTAGTGGAAGTCCAGGTGGACACAAAACTAATTTATACAAGGAACATCTAAAACGCCTTCAGGTACTTACTATGAGCAATGACTTGACCTATAACCGTTGGATTCAGACATATTATTATATGCATTACCGGTGGAGTCATAGGCAGCTGATGCACAGAGCAAAACATACACAACTTCCAGCACAACATGCACATTCTGCACATTCTGATGTTTTTGTTTTGACAAACAAGGAGTAGAAATTTCAAAAACATTGAACCTGGAGGCTTTGTCACCACCCTGCAATGCAGTTATCTTCAAATCACACGCAAAGGTTTTCACACCACTTTCAACAGATAAACATGCTGTTTATTGTTTGCACTAGAAAATGGAAGAGGGAAATTAGAAAGGAGGTTTGTTTTTGGGGAGATCTGGAGGAATCCCAAAGCCCAAAGCCCAAATAATAGTACTTTGGAAGTAATGATATCCAGTGTGTTCACACCACTGTGTAAATTCTTAATGGCCGTTCTTTAGCTGTTCAGCGTCTCTCCTTGGTGTCCTCTGGTGATCTTAATGCCTTTGACTTACTGTTGTTTTTGCTATTTGCTTTTGCTACTAATTTCCAAAACTTGAAAATGAGCACAGTGAGGCTCATGCGGATGGTCCTGCATGGAATGCAAAGAACCCATTGCATTCGTATTATCCTCTAAGGAAGTGTGAGTCTGGCAGTGAAGCTACCATTTTCCATCAGGCTACCCGATCGTCAGACCTTCAAACTGTCCCATGCCTAATATTTCAAATATAACCTTGCAATCCAAACATGGGTTAAGCTGCAACAAATCACCATGCCAAAACCATATCTGGACCTGCACACGGATATATCATCAACCAACTGCTTATGGGGGGGGGGGGACATCAGAGTAGTCCAGTAGCCAACTGGCAGGGCAGCACACAGCAGGGGTGGAACAGCTGCATTACACGTGGCACTTGGCACTCTTCACGCACGGAGATGACCGTGGTGCATCAAGTACCACAACAACATAAGCACTCTCTCTCTAATGACTGACTGCAGAGAACTAACTGCAGAGAACAATTCAGTATTTCACAGATGCTTCCTCTGTGCGAACACGAAGAACTTGTCATTGGTTGTCGCTTGTTTTCCTGTCCAATGTTCGGATTCCATGTTTTAGATACTCCACAACTGTTCAGTCATTTACAGACCCGCCAAATCCCAGTCGGCCCAAACTCAACTTCCGCTCAGCCTTCGATTTAACCCTTATCTTAACCTCACACTAAGCTCCCCACAAACAGGACGCCGATTTACCCTATCCTTAAACCTAGCAACCTCCTCAAGAGGCCTGCGGTGATTTTAAGAAATATATTTTAAGGCACAACAGTCCGTTATATAATATCCCCATGTCGTTTCAAAAATACTCACAAATCAACGTGTCTTATTCTTACATTATATCTACCGTTATTGACATCATGTTTCCCACCGTCCCATTCTCACAGCACAAGAGTAGAGGGAGGGATAGTGTGCACAATACCGTCAGTAAATGTCAGGAGCTAATCATGATCACAAACACGTGTTGAAAATGTGTCAAGACATTGTTATACATCATGTTCAACAATTGTATCAACTCAACGAATCAAAATGTCACCATAACACTGTTAGAACACTAGATCAATAAGCACATAAGGTGTTTTGATCAGCAAAGGGTACTGTTTGTAGGCTACTGTTTAAAATTTAAAACATTTCAAACTAAAGATGAACTAATGGTTCATTAGTATATTAGTGTCACAATGTTTTGTCAATTATGTTTCTGGAAACATTATTTGTATGGCTCACACCCTCATTCTTCTATGCATTACATCCTAAACATACATAGCATTCAATTCCCAAATCTGTACTTCATAGACGATGAATGTCTCTTATGGCACCCAGGGTGATGTGAATGCTCTAAATGCACATCACTGCATGAATGACCCTCTTCACTGCCCAGGTTAATGGTGATTCACTTCACACTCACAGCAGCCTTATGTCTCATCAGAGATGTCCATACAGGGGCCTTAAACAGATCTCAACGTTCTCATGCCCAATGTTGCCTCTGCTGACTCTGACACAGCATTACATCGCCACCTTGTGGTTGAAGATGCAAAAACGTCCTGCCATTCTGAGCTGTAAAAGTGATAGCATTAAAATGTCCTTATGAAAAATGGATAAATCAGACACTTACATAATCAGATGTTTTGGATTTCTTTATATCATTACAATCATTCTGTGTTAAAATGCTGATTCACACTGCAACATGCAAATGCCATTTGATGATCAGTTTCACGGCATCTATTTTAAAAGGCTCCCCACAGAGCCCCTCTGGTAGATGTCTCCGGAGGGCACAGTGTACCCAAGGGCATACACTGGCAACATGATATGGGCACCCTCCTTGTTATGTCACCAATGCCCTCTGCATTATCACATGAATAGTGTAAAGTGCAGAGTAGTTTTCATCTGGCAAATGTATTTCGTGAAGTGATTTACTCTGCTAGCCTTTCTACTTTCTCTGGCCGTCAACTTGGCTGCGCTTGCAGTTTTGCAGTCTAGACTCTGCAAAGTAAATGCAAATGGCTTTAAAAAACAACCCTAATGCATTTGGCATCACATAGATTGTAAGAATCTCATTTAAAAAACAACTTCTGAAAAAAAAAAACATACTTTTACTGATGCCTTTGGAAAGTAAGCAAAAGATTGCAAGCATATAGTGTGACTGGAAGAACTTTATTTATTTATTTATTTTAAATGTGTCTAACTGAAACTGTAAGTACATTCATCTTTTTTTCATCATGTTTTTCTAAGGGTAAGACATTTACAGAGAAAAAAAACACAGAAAGTAATCAGTTACATCAGCTATATAAAGTATCAGGACATTTTGTTTGTAAACATTAACCGCAATGTTGGTGAACAAATGGAACAAACATCCGTCTCAACTTCAAAAATGCATTACCTATACATTTGGTATTTAGAAAGACAATACCTACAATATCAAGTAAATTCAATTACATTTCAAACCTAATATCAAGTTCGAGATACACATCAGTATACCCAGCAGCTTCAGAGGAGCGCAGTTTATCCAAACCAATCACAACTCACAACATGCTCATAGGATTTAGCAACTAACACATTGTCTGTTGTGCACCTTTCTTATAACCTTTTTTTTATCACCAAGGAAACCATTCTACTTGCATCTATAAAAAAACGTGCATTCACCTGTCACCTCTAGAGGACCATCGCCCTGGCCACCCCGATCCACACAAGAGTCCCCACTGGGGGTTGTGGGATTAGTCTGACCCAAGCTCCCTCTTACAGGTCAGGGGGCGGCCAAATCTATAAAGGCGCAAAAAATGTCAAACTGTTCAGGAATGAAAAGGTGAACATGAGGGCAATGATGCAAAAGGGCAAAGGTCAAAGCAGGGACTGAAATTTACATGGCCTTGGTGACCCTGAGCCTTGGCCATTGTGTTCTTCCAGGAAGTCTCCATTGCAGTTGGTGTTTGAGGTCAGGGCCAGTGAAACCTTGAACACTTCACACAAACACATACTTCATGGAATATTATCTTAACAATCACTGTCAACCCAACTCAGATGTACAAACTTTATATTCTTGCCCTCCAAAGGCAACACTTTCAATGAAGTCTTAATCATTTATAGTGATTCCTCATAGTAATTAAAACATGCATTTAACATTAAATTGTTGAATAAAGGAAATGATCTGTATGTTTTTGAGGTTACCACCTCTGAAAGCAGCACGATATCTCTTAGCATGGGGGAACCCTTGCTGTGCCACTTGTTATAAACACATGACAGGTGTTTTATACCCGTTCGATAAAAGTATTTGTGAGGAGTTCAATCAAAACTCTTCAAGACAAAACCATGTTGAAATATATGCTTTTATTAAGTCATGGGAACAAGCCAACGTACAACAAAAACACCACAATGAAATTCTGTCGCAATGTGGCAATATACAAATTATATCATTACAAATGTACTCTAGTGCACAAAAGTAGCTGATACTTGCAGAATGTATGACATTCATTATGCAACAACCTACAGATTGTTTGAATGGAAAGGATATTAAGTGATATTAAGACTGGGTGGGGGCTTGCAATGGCCCTGTGCTGTTGAGAAGCAGCATTCTTGTTTTTTCACTGAAGATTAAAAGGTCTCAGGCTGCTTACTTAAACTGTGCAAACAACCCTAAGGCACATCATCAGTCAGGGCTCGTGACGTGACAGAGAGACACTAGAACCTACTGTACATGCTGTCTAAATTCTTCAGGCCAGACTGTGCAGACTGTGTGCAAGGACACAAAATGGCTGACGGAATATGGAGTCGATGTCATCACACATACAGCGACTGGCATGCCGTGATGATGAACAGGGACCTTTTTACCAGTGCAGGAGTCAGGTTCCTGATGGGTCAAACAGCTTGCCCTGGACTGACATCCATCACCATGGCAGCTCCACAGAGACCCTGGTGACAAGGGGCTTCTAATAATCCTTGAAAAATGAAGTTCCCTGACAGTGGTGCTGTGTTTTGTTTTGTTTTGTTTGTTTTTGTAAGGGGTAACACAGGCTGCCCTTTACAAATGACTTGTGTTACTTGAGTCTATGGCATGGCCATGTACTGCTCAGGAGTGAGTGCCTTGGGAGCACACTGCATGACATTCATGTTTCAGCTCTCAGGATAGAAACTTTTTGAAAAAAAAAAAAATATATATATATATATATATATATATCATTTTTCAATGAACATTTTTTTTGTATTGGTCACACCTCAGTTATGCAATATATGCAATTATTACAAATCTACCAAAGATAAAAAAAAAAAAGATCATGTAAACAATTAAGGAGCTCTATGAAATTAAAAGAAGTTCAAATCAGCTTCAGATCCCACTGAAAAATGTTTTTGACCAATGAAAAGCTGTGACATACTTTCTGAATTTTCTGTGGTGTTTTGGGGTTGGCTGCATACGTATTTTGACGAGTTATAAGACTTAACGTTGATTTAAAAAATAAATAAAAATACTCCAGCCAGTATCTAGTGGAGTGTAAGAAACACTGGCAGCATGTGGTCGTGTCCATGGGGGCTATTTAGGCCCTGCTGTGCCAGCACGAGTGATCTCCAAAGAGTTTGGTGGATTTTACGACTTAATAAATTGAGCCAAAGTTAAATGGTTGGGTCATGTCGCTGCTGTGACACAGCCAGTAGTACTTGAATAGCTTACCGGCAGAATACTTTCTCACAATGTGTCAACAAGGACCCAGTGAGCCTGCCAAAAGTCCAGCCAGTGTCTGGGTTTTGTCATCGAGTGGTATTTGCATTTCCAGCATCTGCTATCACTGGCTTTCAATTACTGGCACACAGTTAAGCATGGCAGCGATCTAATCGCTGGAGTGTGTCCAAAGGAAGCACTTGCCGTAACTCAAAACAACACCATACATAACTATGAAGCAAGCACAACTATACGTAGGCGCAAGTGTAACACACAATAACACGATAACATTCCAAATAGCTTTATGTATGTCCTCCTATACAAGGGCTCTGGAAACGTGTTCGAAATCCTACCAACTGTTGCTTTTATCATCACTGTCTGTGAAGGGAGAGCTACCTATTGTTGTGTTGTTGTAGGAGTTTCAAGGGCAAAAAATAAATGTATTTGTGTCACTGATAAAGCAATAAGCATACCGCAGCTGACCAGTATGTTGAATCATTTACATTTCCCCTCTAAATATACAGAACAAATACCTGAAGATATTTGGTGAGCAAACTCACTTCTGAGTTATTCATTTGAATGATCTTCAATTATTCAATCATTGATAATTATATAGTCCTATCATGGGATCTGGAATCATGCATTGTTTGTGTTTGCAATATGAGCGTTCCGTGATCTATGCAGTGACAACAAAAGGGTGGGTTCCCCTATGGTCTGTGCCACTGCAAACAGTTCTAACAGCTGTGTGATGGATTGGCTGTATGCTGTAGCAGGTTGATTTGCAGCTCGCTACCTGGTTGTCTGGTACAATTTCTTGCTTTTAGTCGTCAGCCGATTCCACCTGTGTAATGTTGACCTACGGAGCACATTATCCAACAGCTTTGCCTGCTACTACCTAAACTTGGAGTGAGGCAAATTCTTTGTCATTGGAGCCAGGTCTTTACTATGTCCTAGTTTTTGTAGTGTTCTCACTAGAGTGATGCATTGTCAATTAGATAATGTTCTAGTAAGAACTGTTTTCTATATTAAAGCATATGTTTCTATATAAAAATAAACATGTAACCTACATACTGAATTCTGAAACTCTGGGACAATCTGGTTTGGGAAATCACTAGTTATTTATTCTTCCTGATGTGTCTTGCTCCAACAGCCAGCCTGACTACATTGCCAGCTGAACCGACAACTGTAGAAATTATTCGGACCATGCCAGTTGAGTGAGAAACAATCTCCTGATGACATCCCAAAACACACTTGGAGTCTCTTACTGTTCACACCAGCTTAGAATAACCTGCACCGGGCCTATTTGGGGCTCGAGACAAGATTCCATATCATTTTTTGAATTTCCTATCTCTCAAAATTTCGCACTGTCCTCCTCACATTCTTTCCTGTCACCAGTCAGGTGGTTCCCCCTCAACACCAGACCCCAGGGGTGATCAGACCACCCATGGTGTCTGTTGACAATGGGCCAGACAGTTCCCAGATTCTTATCACCGGGGTGAGAGCGAGACATAGTTGTAGTCGGGTGAGCAGGTATCCCACTTTGGGTTGTTCTGCACAGCACTTTGTTCCGCATTTTCATTCATCATTTGGTTTTTAATTGTCCGGAATAAGAACACATGGATGCGTTTTTTTACCCGACTGGCACATGAGTCGCTCACGCCAGTGCCTCTTATGCCGTATGCCGTTACGTCAAAAGCAGCAACCTTGGTCATACAAATGCAACATAGCCAAGCTTTTCTAAAAGCCTGACCTTTCATCCAAAGGCTGAGAAGAGAGCAGTGAAGGTGGTCATCAAGAGGCTGTGGCAGCCATCATGCAACTGTGAAGACGTGGGGCTCTGTCACAAACTCCTCTGTCACAAAAATACACGTTTTTACTTAGTTTGCAGATGAGGTAAAAGTTATCTTTTTATCTTTCATATAGCAAAAGCTTTAGCCTGTATCTTTTATGGCCTAACTGGTGGGCTGTGGAATCAACTAGAGGACAAAGTATAAGGGTTCACAAGCCGTAAGGCAGAAGACAAACGTATTCAGTTAGATAGACATTATATCAAAGTCTTAGGTTACCACTCAGCATTGGTAACATGTCCCACATTGTCCCAAACAAACACACTCCCCACATTAGGTCTGTTTGCATCTGATAATCCTAAATAGTGACTTGGGATTTTTATTTATTTAATTTTTTTTTTTTTTTTAAACCAATGGTCAAAGGATAATGCATAACATAAACCATTTTGAGCTCTTGTGCTTAGGAAATAGCTGATAAGCTGTGCAATGCATGACTGCCAGTTACATGGTGAGCCTGTTGAAGTACTATTTCAAAACAAATGTTAATTTAAATTGAAACTGTGTCCACAGCTGAAACGTTATCCTTGTTGAACTATGATAATGGTCACTGCACAGAGGAAAGGATAATTTACCAGAGTCAGGGCCAGCATCACATTCAGTGGATAAAATAGCCCTGGCGTCTCTTCCATCGAATGACTGTGTTGATCCTATCCTGACAGGCGGCCAAGTCATGTCCCAAAGATGTTTCACCTTTTCCAATCTAATTATTCCCATATTAGTGAGGGATTGAGTGGCATCACGTTTGACACGTAACTGGTAGATGTGTGCGCCTCAAAGGTCAAGTCAACACGGGGGTGCCATGTTTGCAGGATTCCAGTTAAAGAGCGAGGGATTTACAGGCGACAGGTGGTTACTTTATGGGCACTCCACGAGCAATGGTGGCAGCAGACTTTGTCACTCTGGTCAAGGAGAGCGAGGAAGAGAGAGAGAGAGGAAGGGAAAGAGAGAAACGAGAGAGAGTGAGTGAGAGAGAGGGGAAGGGATGGGGGAGAGATATTGGGGGGGAGAGGGGGGAGAGAAATAGCATAGAGATTAAATTTCAGACACCGAGATGTTACCGCTGAACTGCATGGAAGGGTGTCATGCAGAGAAGGCGGAGCTCTTGCGTTAAAAAAAAAAAAAGAACCTTGGGTCTAAACGAATAGCGGCTCTATTGGGTGTGAGCCTCTCCTCGCAATCTCCACGAGGGAGAATGTAATGGATCGAGCCTCGCTGTAAATAGAGACATCTCAGCTATCCCGGCTCCCTCCTTCTTGCCCACACCACATGATGCACAGAAAATACCACTGGGGCCATCCCCCACAACACCCTACCTCCCGCCACACAGACAGCTCCTCTGATGGCTCTTCCATCTGGGGCCGCAGGAATCCAGACTCCGTCACGACTGGTGACTTAACATGAGCCACGGGTAACTAAAGCAGGAAAGCCACCCGCCTATGAGACATACGACTGTTTTGAGATGTACAATGATGTCATTCAAAAGGCATGATCAAAAAGGACAAGATTGCACTTTTGCAATTTTCTTGAACTTGAACTCATACAGACATTTTATTGTAACTGGAACATGCAAACAAATCTGTAAAAGAAAAATGAAGCAAAGACACATAGAGTGCAGGTGAACTGGTAAACCTTACATTGTTGTGGTTCCTTCATGACACTATCGTGTTTGTTTTAGAAATACCTGTTTTTGACATCAAACTACATGTTGCACCTGTAAGCATAATCCTTATCTGGCTTTGAGGAGCAGAGGAATTATCATGTTTGTGAAATAAGGTGTTAATAATATTTGTAATGGTTGATTTGAAGGTAAAAACTAAAATAATGATGATGACGAGGTCAAGTGACGATTACTGTGTATTGTCACCACAGGTTGGCACTAGGACACATACCAGTCATGATCTTAGTTCAACACTTGAGGGTAAAACATTGACAGAAAACTCAGTTGACCTCGGACATTACAAAAGCCTCAAAAGAACATGTGAAGGATTTGTAAAGGACTACAACCATGTATTATAACATCCAATTAAACAACATCACAATAGAAATAATCTCGATAATTTCATAATACCATAGAAGGGGTTGTGAACCTGCTGAGCCTGTAAACCCCCCCCCCCCCAAAAAAACCTAACTAAGACTGACCTGTAGGTCCATTTTTAGGTTTGATTTGATTATCTGTTTTAGCTTTTTGCCCTTTATATCCATCCATATTTGGCAACTGAGAACTGACAACATGAGTACAAATATTGATGATGCCTTTTTAGGCAGCCCGACACTATGGGCACCTGCCAAAGTCTTAATATACATTTTAAACATAGACACTCTCAGACAAAGGATTGTCAAGATAGTCTCCTGCTTAAGTCTTAATATGCATTTTAAACACAGACACTCTCAGACAAAGTATTGTCAAGATAGTCCCTATGTTGGCTTGCTTGTTGCAAGGCATGTTAAAATAGTGAGGTCATGAGACAAAACCCAATTAAACATTGTTAGAAATACTTTATTACTAATATTACTATTTCACAGAGCTATTACTTTTTTCATTTTTCCCCCAGCATTCACACGAATCCTCTCAGAGAAAATATACGGTGAATTACATCTACATCAAACTTTAATTATTTTAAGATGCTATTTTAACGTGTTATACTATATTATATCAATATCTCTGCCTCTGTATACACAACAGAGGGAAATGACAGAGAACACCAGGACTCTCAACAACTGGGTTTCGAGGCAAGAAGGAATGTGAAGTCCAAAATCAATCCCATGCTCAGCATCAAAGTGACAAGCAGGTGCTGGAGGTAATGGCAGGCACCATCTGCAATGGCAACACTTAGATCATTGTTCTAGCTTCAGACACATCAAAGAAAGCGGTCATGACAGACCAGACTATTCCTGGCCAAGAGCTGATGAAAGAAGGCCTGATAAAAGGACTTGCCTCTCCATAGTTTTCACCACAATATTTAGAGCCATCAGGGTCCCTATTGCTCAGAGAGTCTTAGAAGTCCTATGTTCCCTCTAGGACAATTCTGTTTAAGCTGTTAATATAATTAGATTGCCTTTGTGGATGAGGACATGATAAACTTTTACCACCTCTCAGTAATGTCTCTACGGCAAGTGTTTATAACGACCTCCTTGGCAAAAATAACCCCTGATTTATGCCCTGTCCTGGGTTGGGTTCTGAGCATGTTCTTTCAGCATAGCTGCTTTGACACTGCTGTAAATCAGAAAATTTGGTGTCAGTGGAGGGGAAAAAGAAGGGGTGACCTTGCGTCAGTTGATAAAATTGTAATAATAACCACCTGAATAATAAAACCACCTGGAAAAATCCAGGGAGGGAGCCCAGTCCCCCACTGCCACCATACCATTAAGGCTGCATTGGTACTCCATACCATATGAAAAAGATAGACATCCAAAATGTCAACGCACTCCTCAGTCCTGCCAAAGAGCATGAGCCTGCTATATCACATGAGGATAATATAGAGGATATAAAACTGATTGGACTTTGGGTGGCTTTACCTATAAATACAAGAATCACCTGTTTGCTCTTATCTACTGCACACCAACAATTTTAGTAAATACAAATGAATAGAGTCCCTATCCTAAAATGTGTAGAAGTAAAATGGTCTGAACACAGTTCTCAACGTTGTAGCCTTCTTTCATTCGGAGGGTCCGTTTTCTTTTCTTGATTTATTATATGGATCGACATGGGCTTACATTATATGACCGTGCATTAGAGGGGCTTTAGAGCATACACATGATGTCATATAGCCAATTTAAGAGGCAAAGTGAATCATTAAAGAATGGCGTGTTGAAGGAATATGAAGACAGAGGGTGTCATCTGCCTGCCAGAAGAGGAGGAGTGTAAATTATAAAGGCCAAGCCAGTGAAACAGATGGAGCCTGTTATAAGGCAACCAGTTGTGGGACTTGAGCCATGCTACTTCATGGATGTGTAATGGATGTTATATTTAATGGCTTGGACTGATGATAGTTCAGAAGACAGTTTCAACCTTGCAGATTACTTTTAAGAGTTACGCTAAAAAATAGAGAAAAAAAAATATATCTAGAATGTAGCGGTCTGGACGCACAGAAGAGACAGGGATATGGAACAACATGGCGTGATGTCTGATTTGGGGAGGGACCCCCAAAAAGGTGTGAATGAGGAATTTAGATTGGATTTTGAAACTTGATTCTTACTCCAGCAACCACACGAGAGCATCCATCTTCCATCTATTGAAGTGGGTGAGACCCGGCAGAAGAATTTCTGACACCAACTGATGACTTACATTTAAAAATGTACCAATTAAAAAAGAACAGAGCTGGGCCATTTGTTGGATACATTGGATAAAAGGCCTTAAAACACAACCGATTTGAAAGTAAAACCAAGAATGATGGATTATTTAACATAACTAGTTGAATAGTTGAGTTGAATATATTGAATGTGGAATTGCATAAAGGACATTGAGATGTAGATGTAGCACCTGTAAATCACAGTATCAGTACACATATAGTTATACATTATATTAAAAATACAGCTATAGTAAAACTTTGCCCATTTTTTTATGTTGGTACAATGAAACCACAATTCAGAGAAACAAAATCATGTCAACAATACTATGCCTTTGTAATCAGATGTACATGCAGTGTAACGAGCTTGGATAATGTACCAACAAGCCATTGCAGCTTTATAGTGATTGGTCAACCTAAATGTTCAATTTTCCTAACCGTGACAATACATTCAAACTGTTCAAAGACAACTACTATGTTATTAGTTACATATTTATTAGTTATATTGTATATGTACTTTTTGGAAAAAAATAATTAGTCTTTCCATCATTTACTTTTTTGACTGTTTCCATCAACCAATCCATTGGTCTATTTCTATTGGATTAACTGTTTTCTAAATCCCCCAGAATGACATTGTGTTTATGCCTTGGTGGTCAGAAGATCTTGAAGTTAAATTACATTACAGACTGTTGAGCCTAGTTGATCCACTGGATGAGCCTGTTGTGGCTCCCCATGGTCAGGATCAAAGTTCAGCCTATGTGATCTTTCAACACTACAGTAAAATAGTGAGTCAAGAAAGATGGTTATTTCTGTCTTTTGGGGGATATCACTGAAGTCTGACGGAAACTTTGTGTTAAGAAATCGCTGAGAAATGTTTCTTACTAATTGGCATGTGAAAGTGCAACAAACACAAGAGAGCAGTTTCTCATGGGATAACTTCCATCAGGACCAGCATCATCTACCCCATTCCCACTCATATTGAAAGCCATGGATTTATCGCTGTTGTGCTATAATGGTGTCACATGGAAGTTGAGTAAAGCTTAGTTTATCTACTCTATATCTATTCTGTGTTGTTTTTACCCGATACATTAATGCTTTTTGTATGTGAAAGGGGCTATACAAGTTTTGTCACGGAGATGTTAAATTATTACAAGATGTTGTGTTGTTTTCATGCCAGCAGTGTAGTAAGTCGTTTTTGTTGTTCAAATGAATGCTTCTGGATTGATAATGATGATGTAACTCTGAAGGCATGATAAATAAACAATGGTTGTTTTCAGTCTTTGTTTCTGAGCCCTTTGAAAAGTCAACAAATGCAAAAATACACCTTAACCAAGGTATCAACATACAGTACATAGGCACAGGAACAATAGTCAACTTAATAAAAGCTCTAGAATTATTTCAATTTGACTGTGCATTTAAGTGATAATTCATATTAATATATCTGAAAAATATTACTGCTAGGATAGGTTAGGTGACATGGAAGTGAAAGCACTGACTTATAGGTGGGGCTTCAGTGATGTCAGTAGCTGTAGCTGATTGGTTAAAAGAAGTACCTGTTCTCACCTTTGGGACTCAGAGTTAGTGTAGGCCTTGTGAAGGAGCAGCGGCCTGACTCCCCTCATCTGCGTCCTGTGCCGCGTGAGCCAGGCCAACTTGGAACACCACCATGTTGTGCTTGTTTGGATTATCACCACCAAGAACCAAGAGAGCACTGAACATCAAAGAACCAGCGCTCGAGCAGGTCACAGTTCACTTCAGGAGAAAGTGAGCCACCGGGCAGTGGGAGACACAGGTATGTGATCTCTCACTGGAATTCCCCTCAGCTGACACACACCCACACACACACACACACACGCACGCACAGACACACACACACGCACACACACACACCCACAAGCACGCACAGACACACAGACACACACACACGCACGCACAGACACACACTGCACCCACACCCACACCCACTGCACCCACACCCACTGCACCCACACCCACACCCACACACACTGTGGGTCTTACTTCCAGGTTTTCACATCACGTAGGACCAGTGTGTAGGTTCATTGTCAGTCTTTTGTGTGTTTTGTTTGGTTTAAGTTGCCAACAGGGTGAGATCTCAGCTAATAAAACAGCGTAGCGTTGACGCTGCTGAACCTCCTCATTCCACATTGTACCATTACTTTGACACTTTTCTCCATGTTTCCATTGCCTTGAAGGAAAGTGCCCAATACCTTTTATTTTACCTAATATTTTATTTTAACTTTATCTAACTTGGTGACAAGCTCTATCTATGTCACTGCTCTAAAAGCAGTGTCCTAACCTTTTGTATCCTTGTGTGCTCTATTCAATCTTGCATAGTTTCTTGACAAAGACTATAAATCTGCCCGCATATCTCATTTACTACTTTACCAGGAGGCCCTCCACTAGACCCCTGTCTCCTGGAATGACCCCACGTGTGTGCCACACACACACACACACACACACACACACACACACACACACACACACACACACACACACACACACACACACACACACACACACACACACACACACTCCCCTCTATACTACTGTTGCCATATGCTTGATTTTGGGAGGGGTAACTTGAAACAATTTTCATTGTTAATAGTACTATATAAATAATGATCAAATTGAATTGAATTACACATTGCATGTGTGTGTGTCAACTACTCTGTCTAGTATTTGTCTACAACCATGAAAGAGGGGTGTTTCCCAAATACAGTACAAAAATAAAATGACCAGGACTGAGTCAAAATGGTCGCTCTATGGAACAACAATTTTGACTCGGTCCTGGTCATTTTATTTTTGTAACAGAACAGAGTTTCTTCATATTCTGTCCTGTCCTACTTACTCTCTAGCCATGTTATGTGAGTCTATGTGAGTTATATGAGTCTGAGCACACAGCCGTATGCAAAGGCATTAGTATGGCTGCTCCAGGTCAGAAGTCCTGGCCTAGTGACAAGGATAAGTTATTCTTTCACACCATCCTTACCATGACAACTTAAGGTCAGCAGTCACATGGTGGGGACAGATGCTTGTAATACCCCAAAATATCTTCCAACTCAGTCTTAGATATAGCATACATCAACTACATCTACAACAACCAATGTAGGCCTAATTTTAAAAAAAAATGTTCAGAAAGCATTTGACTTAACTTTACCATGTGTAACCAAGTGGTATACAACTTTGTATCCTTTACCCTCAATTAGTCCAAATTTCTACCACCTAGGCTTCATCAAGCATGCTCAATAAGAAACAGACGAGAGAAGTGATTAACACTGAACAAGGATGTACTTAATTGAAAGTCGTGGTAGTCGACTGGGAGCATCTGTAGGAGTAATGAATGGTTAAATGCAGTACTTAACTATTGAAGCTCCTTTTGACAAAAAGACACTAGGGAAAACTAACCTGAATGGACCTACCACTGACTTCCAGCAGTCACTATTTCCTGAGCTCCTTAATGAGGCAGCGCTGTTTGTGAGAAAAGGTGTGCAATGTGAACTACTCACCACTAGGGGAAGTCGCAGTGCACACAACCACGCCGAGTACTCCGTGGATTAATAACGCCATGCGCTACACTTCAACAGTGAGATGTGAGAGATCAGTGAATAAGGTGTGGCTACTGTTACACATATAGGCACACACGCACATAGTGAAAAGGAACTCCAGCAGCTAACCCCCCAACACCACCAGACAGCACATTACACAAGGAATACAGGCTACCTACAGTCACTGGGCACAGGTACGACCCAGAGAGGCAAAATCAGGCTAAATACCAGTTAACCTGTATTGCAACAATGCAGAGAAGCCAAATTGCCAGTTTAGCCAGCAAACAAGGAGCATCGACAGGAAACCAGTCGCTGACAGCCACGCCTAAAAGCTGGAAAACCCAGATAAACTTGGCAGGGACTATGGCTGCAATTGTTACAATTGGCCAGCAGAGCACCTTAATCACAAGACCCATATTACCTGTGTGAGCCAGTGTCTAGGTACACAAACCTGGAAGAGGGGAAGCTTCCACAAAGTCATCCTATTGAAACAAAGGAGAATCAGCAGATCAGTATAGAAAGCCTACTGACCAAAACCAATATAAACTATGTTAGTTATCAAGTAACTAATGCCTACAGTACAGTGTGGTCATGCATGGTCAGGTAAGAGAGTGAGATGCCAAACAGGTGTAATCTATAGATGAATGGGACAGGAAATCATTTAAGAAAAGTGTCTGAAACAAGCATAAACCTGCTGTCATTCACTTCCGTAAACAATTCAAATCTGCAGAGTATGGGAGTGACGGAAAGGGGAGAAACCAACCTTAAAGAAGGTTCTGGTAATGAGCAATCAACTTGTCCCTATCCCTAACGAGGGTTGCCAGCTGAGAACTGCCCCAAAGCCATATTGATCCTCTTCGCGTGGAATATTAAAAAGCAGTTTTTCCAGTGCTTCACTGCACCCTAAGGTTTCTTAAACACATTTCAGTCACCATATCCTAATTACCCAAAACTAGTATTGAATTTACAACTTTACTTGTACTTATTGAGGCATAAATGGTCTGGCACTTTAAACTTTTCTATGAATCTGTTTGTTTATGTTATGAAAAATGTCCTGTTTTTGGTTTGTTATTTTATTTTTTTAATTAGCAACTTCTACAGTCTAAAGTAGCCTACAGAACTGATGAATCGAAGCAATATAACACTTCAGAATTTGCCTTTAAACTGATTATCATCACAGCTTTTGTGGTCTTCAGCACTCAGCCTATGGTCCTTTGTTGTTATGATGCTTAATGAGACATTTTTGTGTGTGTGTGTGTTGGAGGGGGGTATACCCTAGGTATTTTGTTTGGGTGTTGGTCAATTGTAATGTTTAATAAAAAAAAGCATGGCCAGAAACATCTAAATTATATCAAGAAACTGGTTAAATACAAATTAATATTTCATTGTGAATGCTGAAAACATTCGAGGAATCTTTGCCATTTCCTTTTGTTCCGTGTTAAGGTGAGCCAGACAGGGTCAAGTGTCATTCGGGCATAATAAGGTGGCAATGCAAAAGAGGTGTAGAACAACCCCTCTGACCTGCCCATGGTAGACACAACCACTCAACACCCAAAGTCCTCTACGTACATATTCAATTGCCTCTTCCTCAGGCTCCTCCAGAACTCCTTTTGGCAGCAGCTGAGTAGAGGGTGCTGAGGGAACTTGCCACAGAAGCATATGTTGCTCTTGCTCCAAAGGATTTATTACCTTGCACAGCTTAGAGGCAGCACTCAAATATCAGGGTGGCAAGAGTGCTGGTTGTGAGGAGCTGAAAATTGTGAGCGCTGAGGACTGTGAGCAGGTAGGTTGTTCTTACCTCCTCTCTGGGTGAACAGTACACAAAAGTAGAAAAATAGTGGAGTGTCTGCCTTTCGTGTCAGTGCCAGCATTCTGTCCAGTATTCAAAGGAACTGTAAGAACCTTGTGTATTTAATGCAGGGCTGTACGAGGAAGAAAATAGTGTTGTCTGTAGTATGCTGAGGAAGGCTAATTTACATGCATGCCAGTCGCTTATATTGTCGTATCTCTTCACCTGAACTACTGTAGCATCATTACTGTGGGCATCATAACAATGGCGGTCAGTTTATATTGCCCTTTCAGAACACAGTGAAAAGGCTGAGTTATAAAATGTTACGATGTTGTACTTTAGAGTGTAGATGGTTGTTTTATGTGTTCTAATCTAATTTTAGCCCTCCCATCATTAAGTACCCTATAAAGATGTTCTGGCCATGCATGGCATATACGCTTTGACAGGATTCTATTACAGTGGTGCACAGCTAGTTTGGTGTCCACGTATAAAATCATTTAGTTGGCCATGCAGGTCTGCGGTCTCAGTTTCAGGGATCGGAATCTGTGGGGCTGGATGGAGCCTGTGGTCAGGTGGTGTGAAGTCATTGCAGTGAGGTTGCAGGGTGATAGCTAACTATAGATGAGGGTGTGGGATCAAAATGTGCCCTGAGATTGTTTGCATGGGCGGAGATACAACCATAAAGAGGAAGCGGCATTCTAATTGTATGGACGTTTTTAGAAATGCAATAATAAGTAATAATACAATTAAATACAATTCTAAATGTTAGATGATTTGATAACTACGAATGTTCAGTGCTGCACAATGGTTTCGGCTTTGGTACGTCTTAGTCTAATCTGGTTCTGACTCAATTAGAAAGAACATATTGTACCGTTACAATTACTTCTGTTTACTCCTGAATAGAACTTCGTCTGTCAAAGTACAGCTGCTATAAGAAGTTACATTGTCAATGTAGAAAAATGATTGAATGAATAAACCCTTACACCGCCTCACTGTTTTATAAACTATTTGTCTGCTCCGGTACTAGGCCCTTTAAATCATTTGCCAAGTTTCAAGCTTAACAGTCATTTAACACCCAGAGGTCTTTGTCATCAATGACGGTTTTGCATGAGTTATACTTCATAAGATTCCGTCTGGATGAGACACTTTGCCTCCTGGTGAGTGCACTGAAGGTGTTAACCGGTGTCTGAGGTGATATTTGAGAACTCTAAAGAAGTTGTCCATGAATGTCGTTTCAGCTGTGAAGGGATTTCAGCGGTCTGTAATCCTGCGAGCGGCACGTCCTAAGCCTGTCCTGACAGAAAGGGTGTTTGACTTTGCTTTGGCTTTCGGTAAAGTGGATTGCGCTCTATTGGGCGACACCGTGGAACGGCACCAATGTTGCATAAATTAAGCAATGACAGGCTATCTGATTCATATGGCAGCCATCTCCTCACCTAGAACAAATGGCTATGTTGTGTGTGCTTTGCCGACTGGAAATAAGAGGTCACTGCCACCATTTCAGGATTGACGGGAAAGAAATCCTAGGGGTTCAATTAGTCACTTTGTTACACTAAAGTGAGAACATTACTACTTATTTCATTTACAGTATTACGGAAATGTTAAACTTCACGACCAGAAAAGATTGATAAGAAAATTAGATTGTTTAAAGGTTCCAATTTGACAGTATGTACGCACAAGGAGAAATGGGAAATGTTTTGGAGAGACATTCTGGCCCTGCCCATAATTAAACAAAATTCTAAATATATTATCTGAGGAGAGTTGGCATTCTTCACAGTTTATCACATTCAAAAGGCGTTTCCATAAGGTATTTTAACGCATGACAAAACCATATACATTACCAGAGCTTTACAAATTTGGCATCTCAAATTAGCTAAATACGACAACAACATCAAGCATTATTCATAATAGTTTATAGTATATCTTTTCTATCTTATAGATACATCGTTTGTATCTTGCTTCCTTAAATCCGAATGGATGTGACATGGCTAAGTTCAATGAAGTGAAAATGAATGTGGCAATCACGCAGCTAAGAGCTGCTCTTCATGACTTCACTGCATGCTATAGCAGGAGTATAAAATATGTTAACACACATCCCCTTTACAAGCGTAACTAAGGGATGAGCAGGAGACAATGTGCTCTTCCTGGCTTTTTGTTTTGTTTTGTTCGACTTCTATTCTATTCATCATAAAAGAACTATGTCAGAGTGTTTCTGCACTCTATGTCCATACAAAATGCCAACACGATGACAAACAGGCCCATCACAAATGATATATGAGGGCACAGGTTTTTTTTTTTTTTGCCAAAACATGTCATGCAACAGGATCTTTTTCTTGCTTGAGTAGGTAGTGGCAAACTCGTGCTACTTCTGTCACCCGTCGTGGCTGCTGCTCTGCATACTGCTGATTTGTAATTAGATTATGGAGCTCGTCTCCGATTTCTCACAGGGGGAAAAAAAAGGCTTCCTTTAAAGCAGCCGCCCTTCTTATCAGAGAAACCATGCAAAGGCCGGAGGTGAGAAGAGCTGAGTGTAACTGTCCAAAACCATTGACAGCTAATGTGTTGATCGTGGCAACAGGGGGCCCATGTCAATCACATTGTAGACACACAGAGAACTTTTTTTTTTCTCTCTCTCTCTAAACTCTCAGGGACAGGGGTGGAGGGGTTTCATGTGACCATGAACATTTCTAACCTGCCTGACTGCACCCCCATGGACAGCTCCAGTGTCAATCTGTTTGGCTCTGAACTGTCCTGGGGGCACAGCCTGTTCTCAAGTGCCAGCCAGGAGCCAAGACCTTTAGAAAGACAAGGGGAAGCTATTCAGGACAAACATGCTGTTTTACTGTGATTAATAGCCTGTAAATGAAATGACGCCCATCAATAATAGCTCTGGCTTTTAGAAAAAGAAGATAATTGGAGGTTCTTGAACCCGACTGTGTGTACCTCACCACTCCAAACTTCCTTGATTCCTGACATAAATATACTGTATACAATCTTCAAAGTCTTGTGTATGAAGACACATACCCACTTAGGTTCTCTATTCAGGAAAAACAAATTTGACAAATATATGTACGTGTGCTATATGAATATAATTGGAACTGTTTCTATGCACCTATGTACAATGAAAACAATAAAAAAATCAATGAAAAGATTGTATATACTGCCTGTGTATTTGACACTATTTATACAAGAAACTACATTTGTATGAATACGCTTAAGTGAACTCCCCCAAAGTAAGTTGTGTTTTGCCCCACAACATTAAAAGCTCAATATCAGAGAAATGTGTTGTGTAAGGAAGTGATATCATCAATACAATTTTTAAATATAAATTGTTAAAACTCCCTAAATGCTCTGATCCACACACAGGTAAATGCAATGAATGTTCTAAATTACCTCCTAGTAAGATGTGCTGACACAATCTGGCACACAGTCCATGAAATACACTACCGTTCAAAAGTTTGGAGTCACTTAAAAAATAGTTTTTCATGAAAACATAAAAACAGGATTCTTTGACGGAAGGAAAGTTTGAAGGACACAATTATTATTTCAATAAACATCAACCCTTCATATCTTATCAATGACTACATTTCCGATTCTTTTTGCTATATTTCCTTTTCAAACTCATTTAATGTATGTTTTCATGGAAAACAAGGACATTTCTGTGGCCGCAAACAGTAGCGCACATGCCTAAATGACTACAGCAGATTTGTTGTAATCAGTAGTGTGCAATGCTATAGCGAATTGGAGATTGTTATCAGTATTAGAGGACATGTTTTCCTTCACCAACGCCTTTAACTTAATCCCTTGCCCCCACTATTACACATGTTTAAAACTCCAAATCTATATGTCTATATGAGGCTAAATAAGATAAATCTAGACAGCTTGCCATTGATATCATGAAACAGACGTATTTTGAACAGGTGTTTCTTACGATACTATCTATGATTCGATATACAAAATATTAATTCTGCTATTGAAACAACAATGAGCCTGGGAGCAGTGGTAAGCAATCCATACATGTATATTTAAAAAAAATGTCATTACAACTAATTCAAAACAGGTAGCCACAATTTACTCACAGGTAACCGAGTACTGATCTTCGCCAGTCGCATCGCATGGTGCGACTTAGCTATCACAAACTCCAGGTTGTAGATAAGGTACAAATAACCCCGCCTCTATTAACTCTACCCAATGAACAGTTTACCACCTGTATAAAAACACTATGAGGTCAGAGTTTACAGCGAAATTTTACTAACTAGTCTTTTATGAGGCATCTGATCCGATCCACAGAGACCGGATTACATAGCCCACAGACGTGCTTTCACTGAACCATTATGGTCACATGAGTTCCTGCATTTACAATCAGTTTAAAATTAACCCCCTGAGCTGCACACAATATTTCATGATCTCTCAGTAGCTGAGGGCCAAGTGCCAACATTGAAAGGATGACAAGCAAAACTGATTTAAAATAGTTGGATGAATAGATGGATGACTAACAGAGTGAATATGTGTGCACAGAATAGGACCAACGTGTATTGCCCTGTGCATGCTGGGACGGCACTGTTGTTCTCCTTAGGATGGTGCCAAGCTGAGGAGAAATGGTTGATTGGCATTCATACCCTGAAAAGTACATTTCAAGTCTTTCATCTTCTACAGACAACCAGCATCGTGCTGTTGGACCAGAAGTATTTCCAAAATGACTATAGTTTTATTATTTTTGACAGTTCAAGTTAAAAGCATCCTGAAAGAATGTGTTGTAATTTTCAAAAAGGCTATTAACTAAACCAAATGGATACAATGTGTAATGACCTCATTTTGGCCAATTACATTTGCAACTACAAAATTGCACCAAATGAACAATATCCTACTGTAAGGACAGACAAAATGTTACCAATGATGGAAAACCCCTGGCTGGAAGGTTTACATGTGTCCAAATCTTATTATGGGATAGTGGAATGTATGAGAGTACAATTCATCTGACTCATCATACAATATTACCAAGCAGTATATAAGCCAGCTGCCAACGTAATGGCATGATACACAACGAGTTATATGGATGTTTAATGAATAAAGGAACTGCTTATTAATACAATAAATGGTAAGTTTCAATGTTATGCCCAAATGGATAAACACAACTATACATAATAACAATTAAATAAACAGGATGGATGACAAATTAGACCAAATAACCCTGATAGAAAGAATATCTGTCCACTTTTGAGAAGAATGAGTGAGAGAAATGGTGGAGGACAGTCAGACAGAGTGATATAGTATAAGAGCAGGCCTAAGAGGATCCCCAAGCTCAAAGATAGGAGAGGAGAAGCAGCCGCAGATAGACAGATGAACTCTAAAGTTCTTGGTTTTGTACCTAAAGACCCACTGCTATGCATTTGCCTCAAGCCAATACCTTAAGGCCACATTCTGCCCCTGATGCCCGAAAGAAAACATTCTCCCCTACAACCCTCTGATTGAGAGATCAAGAGTGCTGTGTTATAAAGAGAACTAAAGTGAGACTCAAATTATACAACTATGGCAAGTACTCCATATTGCAATGAAACCATGATCAGACAGCTGTCCACATCACAGGGATCGATTAAAGACTAAACTGGCATATAAGACATTCATATATATTTGCACTGTCATCCTGAAGTTCTCTCTGTGACAATGGGGAATGGGGTCCAAACCAACCAAGGCGAATTTGAAAACACGTAATTATGTATCTGTATAGCCCTTTCGTCCATACTAAAAAAAAGCCCTTTTCCAATCCAATAATGGCAACTTAAAATATACACCTGGCATTACTATATTGGACTTCAAACTAATAGATAAATAAAGGAGGTCAACTCTACAAAGTTAAATGAACAACAATGACAACTTTCTTTTACGCAGAAAGTGCACTAGTGTGCTAGTAGAGCTCCAACTGCAGTGAGTTGCTTCTCCTCAACGGGACGGACAAGGACTCCTTCACACTGGTCGGTGTTTATGTCCTACCCCAGGCCAGTGTGAAGGACGGACTACTAACCCTGGCCGACATGATAACCTGGACTCACTTTTTCATAATTCTTGGGGACCAGAGCATAATTAGACCACAAATTACCAAATATTGATAGCATATTAGCAAGTTGTCTCACCAGCAAGGACACCGTAGACAGCCACCCTGGACAGCGCTGTCCAACACAGCAGTGCTGATTAGACTGAGCTATTAGTCCAACCCAAGGCTTTCATTTCAAATATCAAATATTTTGAGATGTAAACTGCTATTACGAAAACTAGAAAGAAATTAAGATTTAGATGTTTACAATTTATATAATATTATGACGTTATGATGTTTCAAAAAGACAAAAGTAATAAGGTAAATCATAGGCTCTTGAAGGTACAAATATTGGAAGCCTACTTGAACGAGAGACCACTTCTGAATGAAGGCTGGCTAATCATATACTCACATATATACACAATAAAACAGAACAACAGGTACAGCTGGTGCATGGAACCTTGAACTGCACTTTTGCTTTTTATGCAAGTATTTTTTAGCCTTTTACCTCGCTATATTTACCATAATGCCATTTATACCTTCATTACAACTAGTCTATCATTTCGGACAGTCACATCACTAGGCTATTAAAGCATATATTCTTGTAAGCTGTAAGAAAATATGAAAGACACAAACTGCAGGCTGTGCAGTAAAGGGAAGCTGTTCATATGGGGGGGGCTGTCGTTCCCCCACACCCCAACAATGTCTATGCGCACTAGGGATAACACACTGGACCACTGCTTCACAATTCCCTCTGATCCCTG